>NC_050443.1:60108303-60208713 GCF_903995425.1 Onychomys torridus | reverse complement strand
TTCCTCTGTGGTAGGCTCAGGGACCAGCTCCTTGTATGAAGCCAGGACCTGTGGCTTGCTTTGGAGTTTATACTGTATCAAATGTGTCAGGGCCTCACGCAGGGCTTGCCGCCTCCAGCTCTTTCTAAACTTTATTTGAACCATTCTCGCTAAATCGTTCCGACTAGCTTTACTATTTGTGAACCCCCTTTCCGCCTCCACCTTCTGAGGAGGTAGCATTATAGGCATGTGCCTTGACACCTGGGTGCAGCCCCTCCCCGGAGTGCTGGAGCCCCAACGCAGGAATTCACAGATGCCAGGCAAGCCTTCCATCACCGAGTCACACCTCCAGCCCAGATTACAAATACTCTTCTCCTCTGTGAGCTGCTCTGGGCAGGGTGCCCATCACATGAGAGAGTTCCCTGCTTATGTGTGGCAGTGGCCCTGGGCTGTGTGAAGGGAAAGAGCACATTCATCTAAACAGAAAGTGAGCCCAGGCAGCCCTGATGTATACTTGTTCTTCACTGATACCGTTAGCATATTGTATTCCTTTTATGGCCGGATACCGTGCAAGGTGTAGGGGACAGAGCTGGGATTGGAGTGGACTGCCTGTGGGCTTTAATTCTAGTGTGAAGGGAACAGGCGTTAAGGTAGTTGACCAGTGTGACAGAGTAATGATCTAAGGAGAAGGGTCAGGAAGATGCACAGTGGACAAAGGCACTGAATGCCGAGGCTGGTGACCCGAGTTTGACTCCCAGGCCCCACGTGGTGGAAGGAGAGAATGGACTCCCACAGGTTGTCCAGTTGTCCTCTGACCTCCAAAGGTACAGTGCAGTGCATGTGTGTGCACACAGTAAACAGACGTAATGCTGAAAGAGCTAAATTTAAAAGAGGCCAGGGGAATGGCAAGGTTTGAATGGGGCAGGCAGGAACGACCCAAATGAATGAAGTCTGAGCAGGGGAGGAAGCCAACCCTAGACATCAGAGAGGGTAGGAGGGACCTGCAGGTGCCAGGGCTGCTTGTACCGTGTGAAGAACAGGAGGTGAAGTCTGTGGCATGGCAGCGGCAGGGTTTTGTTTGTTTGTTTTTAACCAGAGCTGAGGACCAAACCCAGGGCCTTACACTTGCTAGGCAAGTGCTCTACTGCTGAGCTAAATCCCCAACCCTGGGGATTTTTTTTTTTTTTTTTTAATTTAAGGAAACACATTCATGTAGCTTAGAGTGTATTACTATGATTGTTCTATTTTATTAGTTACTGTTAATCATTAACTGTGCCTGATTTGTAGGATAAATGTTATCGTAGTATGTACGTACAGGAGAAAGTACATAACATGCCGAGTTTGGAACTACTCCCCTCTTCACTGTTTCGGGGGCCACCGTGGGTACTGGAGTGTGTCCCTTATGGAGAAGTGGGGGTCACTGTCCTCACTTACATTCTTCCTCAATGGCCTTGAGGGCTCCATCTCATACCATCATTTCCCCACCATTAGTGCCATCTTTTGATAGGTCCCATCTCAGCACTGGAGAGGGCCGGTTTCTGGTTTCATTAGTTCATGGTCTTACACATAGGGTCTCAGGTTTCTCGAACTGGCTTTGAACTCTGTTGCTGAGGATGAACTTCTGATTCTCTCCGCCTCTACCCTCCTATATGCTGGGATTATAGCTATATACATAGGTCCAGTTTATGCAATCCCGGGCTTGTGTTTGTGAGGCAAGCCCTCTACTGAGTCACACTGGCCCCTAGTTTCCTCTCCTCCCTTTTATTTTGGTGTTGACAGTCCTATAAGTGCACTGGAAGACAGGAGCTTGCCACCGGGACCACACGCTCAACCCCTAGGTCATTTTTGAGGACTTTAATTTTTAATTTTTTATTTTTTTGATTTTTTTTGAGACAGGGTTTCTCTGCATAGTTTTGGATCTCGATCTGTAAACCAGGCTAGCCTCGAACTCACAGAGATCCACCTGCCTCTGCTTCCCGAGTGCTGGGATTAAAGGCATGGGCCACCACTGCCCGGCTCAATTTTTTTTTTTTCCTGAGTGAAAAAGAAAGTTCTGCAGGATTTCACAATATATACTGCAATCAGATGTATTTTTTTTACAGATTTTTTTTTTTAATTTAAGATTGTCTTTATGTTTGCCAGTGCTTGCCTGTATGTACACCATATGCTTTATGCATGTCTGATGTCTGTGGAAGACAGATAAGAGAGTCAGATCCCCTGGAACTGGAGTTACAGATGGTTGTGAGCCACCATATGGGTGCTGGGAATCAAACCTGGGTCATCTGCAAGAGCATCAAGGGCTCTTGTTGAACCATCTCTTAAACAATAAATATTTATTTTGTGTGTGTGTGTGTGTGTGTGTGTGTGTGTGTGTGTCTGTGTCTGTGTGTGTGTATCTGTGTCTGTGTGTGTGTGCCATGCATGTGCCGGTGCCTCTGAGGCCAGAAGAGGGCGTTGGATCCTCCACAGCTAAAGTTCCAGGTGTAATGAGCTGACAGATGTGGGTGCTGGGAATCAAGCTCATATCCTGGAGTACAGTAAGTGCTCTCAACTTCTGAGCTATTTCTTCAGCCCGGTGTTTTATTTGTTTATCTTTTGCAATGCTGGGCGTGGAACCCAGACCCTCAGGAGATTCAAGGTGGCTGTCGCTTTGGAAGTTTTCAGAAGGGCTTGGGTGTTGATGTTTATGATTTGAAGACACATCTCTTCCTCTCCCTCTTGACACACAAGCTATGGTATACATTGTGGAGATCAGAGGCCAACCTTGGGCTTTGCTCCTCCCGTTCCACCTTATTTGAGTACGTCTTACAGTTTACCACTGTGTGACAGACACCTACTGAATCTGGCTCTTTTGATTCTGGGGTTTTGAATTTGAATTCAAAATTCAAAATTGGTAGGCACCCCTAGCCCATTACTTGTGGTTTAGATGGTTTATCACTCCTTGTCTCTTTGAGCCAAGCAGAGAATGGTTTGTTTGCAAAACTAAAAACAACAGAAAAAAGTCTCAAATCCCTACCATCTGGGGTGTTCTAGAGGGTGCAGGCCAGGCCTGGAACAGGGAGGCCCTCCCTCAGGCTGGCTCTTCTTGCTCGTAGTGAATGCTCGCTCGCTGTGTCAGGGGTAACTCATTCTTTAGGACAGGCTGTGATTTGTGTGTGTTGGCCGGGGGTGGGGAGGTGGGGGTGTTAAATTCTTACTATTGTTATTTTGGTTAAATATTAACCTTGACAGCTTTTCTTTTAGAATATCTTCTTTTTACATTGATTGTGTGTGTGTGTGTGTGTGTGTGTGTGTGTGTGTGTGTGTGTGTGTGTGTGTGTGTGTGTGTGCGCACGCGCCTGCCGCAGCACCAGTATGTCAGGGCAACTGGCAGGAGTTGATTCTTTCTGACCACCAGGTAGAACCCAGGGATTGAACTCAGTGCTTCGGCTGGGCTGTCTCTGGCCCTAGTTTATCTTTTATTTATTCTTTGACAATTTCTTTTTTTTATTATTATTATTTTAACAGTATTTTAAAATTTACTCTTTGACAACTTCACCCATCCACACAGTGGATCTTGATCCCTTCACTACTCACCCACTTCAGTAGCGGGGCAGCGTTGTTACTATGTAGCCATCAGCCCTAGACATCTGCAGAACCTTTTCCTCTTGCAAAACTGAAACTCTGTATCTACGAAACAGTAACTTTCTATTTCCTTCTCCCTTAATCCCCCCACCATTGTGTTAATGGTCGAGGCCAGCTGTTCTCAACCTGTGGGTCTTGACCCCTTTAGCAAACCTCTATCTCCAAAAATATTTACATTATGATTCATAACAATAACAAAATCACAGTTATGATGTAGCAATTAAAATAATTTTATAACTGGGGGGGAGTCACCACAACATGAGAAACTGTATTAAAAGTATCGCAGCATCAGGAAGGTTGAGAACCTCTGGGTGGTGGTGGCGCTCGCCTTTAATCCCAGTACTTGGGAGGCAGAGCCAGGCAGATCTCTGTGAGTTAAAGGCCCACCTGGTCTACAGATCAAGATCCAGGATAGGCACCAAAACTACACAGAGAAACCCTGTTTCAAAACAAACAAACAAACAAAACAAACAAAAAAGAAAAGAAAAGAAAAATACTGTGTTAGGCACCCGTGTAAGTAGAATCCTACAGTATTTGTCTTTGGTTTTTGCTCTGTTTGCTTTCTTTTTTCTTTTGAGACAGAGTTTCTCTGTGCAACAGTCCTGGTTGTCCTGGAATGTTTTGTAGACCAGGCTGGCCTCTGCCTTGTGAGTGCTGGAACTAAAGGCATGCACCACCCTCCTGGTATAACAGTCAGTGTGTGCTATATGCTGTCCTTAGGTCTCACCTATGCTGTGGCATGTGACAGGCTTTTCTTTCTTTTCAGGTCACCATCGACTCTGCGCTGGCCACCCAGAAGTACAGCGTGGCTGTCAAGTGTGCCACAATCACCCCTGACGAGGCTCGTGTGGAAGGTATGAGGTGTGGTGGGGTCACAGAAGCAGGCAGGGTCACACACGGAGATGGAAGCAGTTACCTACTTCACTCCTTAGGGCACTGGGGAATGGGAGCGTCCCTGAGGCTGATTTCACTTGGAGTCTGGGTGGGGGTGATGGGGACTGAAAGGTCAGTCCAGTCTTGCTGAGAGGGCCTGCTGTGCAGCAGGGCCTTTGAGGTCACTACGGTACGGCTGGGGGAGGTGTGATTGGGGACCAGCCTCGTGTTCACGGCCAGGCCAGGCTTCATGTCGTAGAGGCCTGTTGTGGTGCATGGCTTACACCAGTGAGAGGCATTGGCAGTTACAGGGAGGAAGGAGACAGTGCTGGCGCGCTCACGGTGGTGAAGGTCTTTAACAGCCTGGCCTTCTGGCCTCTGACCGGTTGGCAGGCTGCGCTACAGAGGCTGTGTGGAAACCCGCGGGAGGGTGGGTATCACAACGCTGCAGGGCTGGCTACAGGCTAAACTTGCTTTCCCTGCAACTCAGCATTTTCATGAACTCTTCTAACTCACCCCCTCTTTTACCATGTGACTGCTTAATCACCTCACTGCACCCACCATGGCCTCTTCTCTCCCTTTCTCTATATCCCTTCTTCCGGCTGAGATCTACAGCCTGCCTGTCTTGTTATTTTTCTCTTAAACTCCAATAAGATTGTCCCTAAGCTTCAAAAACACCAACAGGAGAATACGGTTTCGGACTTTTCCTCCCTAATTTCTGCAGTATGAGGAAACTAGGAACAAGCATTCCAGATGGTCTGCAGAGCTGGGGGTGTGGCTCCCGTGGTGGAGTACTTGCTTAGCATGCATAAGGCCCTGGGTTCAGTCTCCAGCTCTGCAAAACAACAACAAAGGAAAAGAACTCAGGGCTAAAACTCACTCCAATGTGCTATAGGCAGGTGGTCTAGAGATGGCTGATGTTTCTTGAGTTTCTCTTTGTTTGTTGTTTCCTAGAATTAAAAAAAAAAAAAAAAAATGTGTGTGTGTTAAAGTACTTAGAGAAAAACTCAGGCCCTTGTGCATGCTAGCCGAGCATTTCGTCACAGAGCTGCATCTCCAGCCCAGTGCTGGGCTCTAGCTCAGTCTTTTACTGACAACATCTTAGTGTCTTGGGCAGGATTCGGTAGAGGGAAGCTGCCCTTTCTCTTTGCTTTGGTAAGATGGCCATCAGACACTGTTCCAGGCACTTTACAGACAACCCATTTAATGACAACCCAGCACACTTGGTATTTTTTTTAAAGATTTATTTATTTATTATGTATACAGAAGAGGGCGCCAGATCTCATTACAGATGGTTGTGAGCCACCATGTGGTTGCTGGGAATTGAACTCAGGACCTCTGGAAGAGCAGACAGTACTCTTAACCTCTGAGCCATCTCTCCAGCCCCACACTTGGTATTTTATCAGTGATCTCATTTCACAGCTCAGGCTAAGGCCCATTATTGCAAGCCTCACAGTCACAATTGGTTGATTCCAGGGGCCACACCGGTTCTCAAGTTTCCTAATGCAGCCATCCTATTTCCGTTGCTACTTCCTAGCTGTAATTTTGCTCTTATGAATCATAATGTAAATCTCTGTGTTTTCCGATGGTTCTTAGGTGACCAGAAAGGGGTCGAGACCCACAGGTTGAGAACGACTGCTCTAGACCCTTCTACCTTCTCCAGGATAACATCTGGACCCCCTGTCTGGCTGTGTTTTGGCTCGCGGTGCATTCTGGTGGTGGCTCTGAGATGGGTCTGTCTTATCTCTGTCCTCACAGAGTTCAAGCTGAAGAAAATGTGGAAAAGCCCTAATGGAACGATCCGGAACATCCTTGGGGGAACCGTCTTCAGAGAACCGATCATCTGCAAAAACATCCCCCGCCTTGTCCCTGGCTGGACCAAGCCCATCACCATTGGCAGGCACGCCCATGGCGACCAGGTAGGCCAGGCTCGGAGACAGAGTCTGTTGACTCCTGCTCCCCATGGGAAGCCCTGGCTCGAACTACCTGTTCTCTGCAGTACAAGGCCACAGACTTTGTGGTAGATCGAGCTGGCGCGTTCAAGATGGTCTTCACCCCAAAGGACGGCAGCGGTGCCCAGGAGTGGGAGGTGTACAACTTCCCTGCCGGTGGCGTGGGCATGGGGATGTACAACACCGACGAGGTAAGGCCCTGGCCAGCCTCCTCCCCAGCTCATCTCCACCTCTGCCATTGTGTAGCTTTCTTTGCTTCTGTTGGCCTCATTCTCATACCTGGGAGAGATGGAAGAGACTTAGAAAAAAGAGCTTAGAAAAAAGAGCTTGCGGCGGCGGCCATGATTGGGTCACATGGCCACCGTTGAACCAATCACAGATGGCCATAGAGGACGACTCTAATTGGAGAAGTTGGAGACAAATGGTCAAACCTAGCCCTAGCCATAGACAGCTTAACCAGGTCTACACCCAGGCCCGCACCAGCCGTGAGGTCTAGGAATTGTGAGGTAGAGAGAGAGCTGTCCAAAGTGAAGTTGGTAGTAGGGGGTCTGTGCTCCCAAATATCTGGACGGAGAAGATGGGCCAGCCAAAGCAACAGGCTCTCACTCCATGGTGATAGGGGTTGAGGAGTCTTATGGAGATGGTGCTGGCCCTGGCCCTGGGACCATGGGCAAGACTGGCAGTCCTCAGGCTGGTGGGCCATGCTATGCCCGCTCTCCCCACAGTCCATTTCGGGCTTTGCGCACAGCTGCTTCCAGTACTCTATCCAGAAGAAGTGGCCGCTCTACTTGAGCACCAAGAACACCATTCTGAAGGCCTATGACGGGCGTTTCAAGGACATCTTCCAGGAGATCTTTGACAAGTAACAACAGCCTCTGACGCTTTCTGAGGGCACCACGGCTTCCCAGCTCCCCTGCGCCATCCCTACTCCACCTGGGGAGGTGGTGCTCCCACTGTGCTTGGTTCCGCTTTGAGGTCCAGGGAGGGGTCCTTAAGCTGCCAGCCTCCTCCTGTCCTCTCCCCGAAACAAGCCCTTTTGCTCCCAGGCACTATAAGACTGACTTTGACAAGAATAAGATCTGGTACGAGCATCGGCTCATCGACGACATGGTGGCCCAGGTGCTCAAGTCTTCAGGTGGCTTTGTGTGGGCCTGCAAGAACTATGATGGAGATGTACAGTCCGACATCCTGGCTCAAGGTATGCTGGGATGACCTGCTTCCGGAGGGAGGAACTGTTGGAATTCCATGGTTGGAGTGATTTTTTTCTTTCTTTCTTTCTTTCTTTCTTTCTTTCTTTCTTTCTTTCTTTTCTTTTCTTTTCTTTTCTTTTTTTTTTTTTTTTTTTTTTTCCCGGCTTTTCTAGACAGGGTTTCTCTGTGCAGCTTTGGAGCCTGTCCTGGACTAGCTCTGTAGACCAGGCTGGCCTCAAACTCACAGAGATCCACCTGCCTCTGCTTCCCTAGTGCTGGGATTACAGGCATGTGCCACCACCGCCCAGCGTGGGTTTTTTGTTTTTTTGTTTTGTTTTTTTTTTAATTAAAAAATTTCAATATGATTGTCAGCACAGGGTTAGGTGAAAGAGAGGCTCTTGGGGAGAAAGTAAGATCCATCCAAGTTAGGCTGGGCGTAGTGGCCCACGCCTTTAATCCCAGCAGTTGGGAGGCAGAGGCAGGCAGACCTCTGAGTTTGAGGCCAACCTACAAAATGATCTACAAACTGAATCCCAGGACATCCAGAGCTGTTATACAGAGAAACGTTGTCTCCAAAACAAAACAAACACACAAAAGATACACCCAAGAGCATGAGTGGACTACTAGTCATCTAGAGGTGTGTGTGTGTGTGTGTGTGTGTGTGTGTGTGTGTGTGTGTGTGTGTGTGTGTGTACTCATGTGTGTGCTTGTGCTTGTGCATGTGCGTGTTCCCCATGGAGGCCAGAAGTTGGTTTAGGTATCTTCTATTGTGCTCCATCTTATTATATTATATATATATTTAAAGATTTATTTATTCATGTATTTTATATATATGACTGCTGTGTCTTCGTGCACACCAGAATCTGATCCCATTACAGACAGTTGTGAGCCACCATGTGGTTGCTGGGAATTGAATTCAGGACCTCTAGAAGAGCAGTCAAGTGCTCTTAACCACTGAGCCATCTCTCCAGCCCCAGTATATATATTTTGGTTTTTCAAGACAGGGTTTCTCTGTGTAGCTTTGTGCCTTTCCTGGAACTCGCTTTGGAGACCAGGCTGGCCTCGAACTCACAGAGATCGGCCTGGTTCTGCCTCCTGTGTGCTGGGATTAAAGGCATGCGTGCCCCACCACTGCCCGGCTCCCAATATATTTTTAAAAAATTACATTTATAAGGTCAGGCACGATGGCATTATGAACAGAGGCAACTGGATCTCTCTGAGTTCAAGGACATGATGAGTTTTAGGCCAGCCAGAGCTACATAATAATAGACAGTCTAAAAATGTTTATGAATTCATTATTTATCTGTCTGTCTGGCAGTACTGGGGATTCTACATAGGTCCTCATGAGAGCCAGGCAAGCGCTCTCCTACTGAGCTGCCTTTATTTGTGCTTGTGAGTATGCTGCAGCACACGCGTGGGGCTTGGAGCATACCTTGCAGGAGGAGGTTCTGTCTCTCCACCACGTGGGGCCCAGAGACTGACCTCAGGTTGTCAAGCTTGGTGACAAGAGCCTTTACCAGCTGAACTGTCCTGTCTTCCCTCTCTCTTATTTTTTGAGACAGTTTTTTCAGTGAACTAGAATTTAAACTAGCTGGCTGCTGAGTCCAGGGGATCTGCCTGTCTCTGTCCCTATGACTGGTGTGTGACAAGGCTGTTCTAATAGAAAGGAGTGCAGGATGCTGGGCACAGGGGCTCACATTTGTAATCTCGGCGCTCAGGAAGTTGAGGTGGGCAGATGGCTGTGAGTTCGAGGCCAGCTTGGGTTAAATAGTGAATTCCAGGATAAACAAAAATAAAACAAGGCAGGAAAAGAGCTTGAGATGGCTGGGCGAATAAAGGCACTTGCTGCCAAGCTTGACAGCTTGAGTTTGATCCCTGGAACCTACACGGTGGAGGAAACAGACTCTTGCAAGCCATCCTCTGACCTCTACTTGGGCACGTGTGCACCGTCCCCTGCACAAAATAAAAGCAAATAAGTGTAAAAAAAGAAATCTGAGCTGACTCCTTTCCTTCTGTAAAGGGCCCACTTTTTCTTCCTTGAGCCTGCCCGTGCCGTGTGGGTCTGGGGGAGTTTTTGATTCCCCGGGGTCCTTGACAACAGAGTCATTCCAGCTGAAATCTGGATCTGGGGGGCTTTATTTGGAAATAAAGTTTGAAAGTAGCCTAACAGCAGCAGAAACTGTGATGGTTGCCAAACAGCTGAGGGCAGCTTGTGTCTGCTTGAGACAGTCTTCTGGGGGCTGTAAGACCGACAGCCCAGGCTGTGGGGTCTGGGAAGGGAGCACATGGGTGATGGCTGCCTGTGAGGGCTCTGTTGTCCTGTCAGCTGCAGTGGGCTGGGAATGGGGGTCAGAAGATGAGAAGGCATCCAGTCTAAGATGAAGGGTCTGGAGCTGAAGCATGACCTTGAGGGGACATCTGCCCACCCCCCACCCCCCAGGCTTTGGCTCCCTTGGCCTGATGACATCTGTGCTGGTCTGTCCTGATGGGAAGACAATTGAGGCTGAGGCTGCCCATGGGACCGTCACCCGCCATTACCGAGAGCACCAGAAGGTAAGTGTGCACCTCAAGATCCAATGCCCATTGGCCCTGATGGCTGGGGAGGATGCGCCTGATCTGTCAGTCTGAAGGTGGACAGCTCTATCTGGGGCTCAGCTGTTGATCCCATGGCCTGTTCCCAGGGACGACCCACCAGTACGAACCCTATCGCCAGCATCTTTGCCTGGACACGGGGTCTAGAGCATCGAGGGAAGCTAGATGGGAACCAGGACCTCATCAGGTGAGCACATGGGGAGAAGTTGAGCAGCCCGTGGTGGCCCAGCATGCCGGGGGCCTCACTGACACATTCTCTGCAGGTTTGCACAGACTCTGGAGAAGGTGTGTGTAGAGACTGTGGAGAGTGGAGCTATGACCAAGGACCTGGCTGGCTGCATCCATGGCCTCAGCAAGTGTGTGCTTTGGGATACAGGGCCTGAGACCTGAGCAGGTGGGAGGAAGGAAGCCAGGGGACCCCAACTTAGGGTCCCTCTCATGAGTCAGTATAGCTGCCTAGTGTTTGGGGCAGAACAAGTCCTGAGCAATGGCTCAGGCCACACCTCCTGAGGTGGTCCCCATTGGCAGATGTTCAGTTTCTTCAGTCTCTTCTCCAACTGTCTCCCGGCTTCTCTTATGAGACCTATGTCAGTGGCTTGTCACTCTTTTAAGTTCCTGCTAAGTTCATTGTGGCCCTCTGATAGTGGGCTACTGGAAAACTTGGACCTGTGCCTGGTGGCATGATATGGCCATTCTGATGCCTGGGGTCTGATGTGCCTGGGAAGGGCTTGGTTGATGGCCTTCAGGAGGCCTGAGTCGCTCCCAATGTTCTCTTGGCAGTGTGAAGCTGAATGAACATTTCCTGAACACCACGGACTTCCTGGACACCATTAAGAGCAACCTGGACCGAGCTCTGGGCAAGCAGTAGGGCAGACACTGCCTAACTGCAGTGGGTGTTCCATACATGGTAGAGGGTGAGCCTCACAGCCCTCTCTCTGGTGGCCTTTCTAGGGGACATTTTTTTATGATGAAGATTTTTTTTTTAAGTATGTGAGCAGTTTCCCCTCATGGTGCACACGAGGCAGGGACGGTGTGCTTTACCTCAGCCAGCCAGTGTGTTTTGCATACTGTAATTTATATTGCTCTGAATCACATGGTGCCATATTTAGCTACTAAAAGGCTCTTCGCAAAACCGTCTTGCTGTGTTTGTCCCTGAGTGGGAGGAAGCAGCTGGCAGGGTGCCCCAGGGACAGGGTTGGGGTGCCTCCGGCTGTTAATAGGTCAGCTAGGAGGCCCAAGGCAGCTTGTGGGCCTCATGCACTCTACAGAAGCTGCCTGAGTTACTAGACTTTTGGGGTAAGGCAGGCCCTGGATTCTTCACAAAATTGTCTGCAGTCTTTGTTCCTGAGCAGGAGGCAGCTGGGGCCTAGGGGCAGAGGCTCACACAGTTTCCCAGCAGGATCCCTTCCTTCCACATAGGGATTATCACTTTGTGATACTGTAAATATTATTAACATGTGCACCTTTTGTAGTGTTGAGACTCGGTGCTTTGTGTATACTCCGGAAGCATTCCATCACTGCATCTCCAGCCCTGTTCTTTTCTTTGAGACAAGGTCTCATTGTGTAGCTAGTTTGGAACTCCTTATATGGATCAGGCTGGTCTTGATCTCACCAAGGTCTACCTGTCTCTGCTTCCCGAGGGCTGGGATTAAAGGCCTGTGCTAGCGTGCTCAGCTTTATTTGCCCTGTTACTACTCTTAAAAGCAGATTCTCCCAGGCCCTTTATTGCAGGGCTGCCCAGGCTTTCTGAGGTCTGTGTATATAGGGCCCCCTGTCCTCAGCCTCAGGGTTATCTTCACTGCTTTGGTACAACTATAAAAGCAAGGTGTTGGGGGAAAAAAAAAAGGCTGGGCAGTGGTGGTGCACACCTTTAATCCCAGCACATGGGAGGCAGAGGCAGGTGGATCTCTGTGAGTTCAAGGCCAGCCTGGGGTACAGAGTGAGTTCCAGGAAAGGCGCCAAAGCTACAGAGAAACCCTGTCTCGAAAAACCAAAAACAAAAAGCAAGGTATTGGAAAGCTGCTCCATGCTGTGTGCACATTCATTGCAAGCACCATCCTCAGGCAGGGATCTCTTTCTGCTTGTTGGTCCTGCCGGCTAACTTTAAAAAAAAAAAAAAAAAAAAGTCAGCTCTGTGTCCAGAGCAGTCTTTTAGCAGTGCTGGGAACTGAATTTATTTAGCTAGGCAAGCATTTTATTACTAAGATCACTAAACTATATTCTCAGGCCCCCATCACCTGCCCCGCCCTTTTTTAAAAAATTGGCCTTCCACATCCTAGACTGGTCTCACTCAAATTTCTTAAGTAGTTGAGGATGACCTTGAACTTCTTAGCCTCCTGTCTCCACCTCTTGAATGCTGGGACTATAGGCATATGCCACAATATGTTTATGCAGTGCTGGGGATCAAAGCCAGAGCCTCCTGCACGGCAGGCAAGAACTCTTACCAACAAAGCCTCATCCTCAGCCCTAGCCACAGGTTTTCAAATGCTTTTACTTCATGATGTCACGCGTATGGGCATTTTGCTCTGCATGTATGTCTGTACCATGCACAGACAGGGCCTGCTGAGGTCAGAAGAGGACACTGGAGTTAGCTAGAAACAGATATGAGCAGTCATGTCGGTGGTGGGAACTGGACCCTCTGGAAGAGCAGCAAATGCTCTTAACTGACTGCCCAGCCCCTATAGCCACAGGTTTCATATTTGCAGATGCTCAGAGTGGGAATATTTGGTAGAGCAGTGCATGCCTGTAATCACAGCATGTGGGAGGCTGAGGTTGAAAGATCACCAGGAGTTTGAAGAGCCTGTCTCAAAAATCAAAAGCAAAAAAATCTGAAAAGGTCAGGTGTGCACACATACTTGTAATCTTTGTTCAAGGATCTGAGGCAGGAAGATGGTTCTAGGCCAGCCAGAGGTGGATAGCGAGACCCTGTCTCAAAAAGCTTCAATACTAGAAACAGCATTGAGAAAGAAGCCAGGCATGGGGGTACACATCTGTAATCCCAGCCCTCCACAGGTAGATTTTGGGGTACAGAGACCTTGTCTCAAAACAAAAAAGCCCCCACAAACCCACCCTTGTGGCTTGGAGCATGTCTCCCTAAGTATATGGCAGGTCAGGTGGCTGGGACAGTCTTGCACTTCCAGAGAGGGATGCTGTCTGGTGTGTGACTGGGGAGCCTTGTTGGGGAGAAGGGCCACCAAGAGCAGCAGGAAGAAGCATGTCCAGTCACCTCACTAAAGAATATTCATTTATTTATAATTATTGCTAAGTAAACTTCTCTTTTAAACAGGAACATAAAAACACAGTAGGGTTCTGCACAAGTGGAATCGCCAAACAGTTGGTTTGTACACACGTCAGAATAAGTTAGAGTGGAATTCGGCCAGGGTTTGAGTCACCCTCTGCAGAAGGCTGGGAGGGGTGAGGCCGGAGCCTTGCCAGGACCACCCCCAGCTCCAACTGTGCACTGTGGTGTACCTCCCTCTCTGCATTGCCCAAGCACAGGCGTAGGGAGGGGGCTTTTTGAGCATGGTACCCCTCAGAGGGTTGTGCCAATGGCGGGCTGGGAGGCAATGAGAGACCCCACCCAGGCCAGACTTCTCCCTTCTGTTTCTAAGACCAAGGCCACCGCGTTGGCAGGAGAGGAGGAGGTACAGGGTGCTTTTTGGTACCAGGGGAGAAAGTCATTGTAGGAAGAGGTAGTTTGCAGGGGTGATGCCTTCTGCTCAGCAGGAGAAATGTCTTGTACAGTAACACCTATTCACTGCCACCTGAGGGTCATCATGACGGGCACCTGGGAGGCCTGGAGCCTTGGGAAACCACACTTGGGCCATTGTGGCCACCTTCCCCCGGTTCTGAACAACTACCATGAGGCCTGGCTTGGTGTCTCTATTGGGGACACGGGCCTGGGGGCAGCTGCACTTCAAATCAGCACCACCTCGACTGGTTCCCCTCTCGGTTTCTCAGCCAAAGCTGGTGGCTTCATCTGTGCCTTTGCGGGGTTGTCCCTGCCTGCTCCTACCCTTGGGGGGCCTTGGGATTTACGGGCAGGGGGGTTGGGTGCTCTGGAGTTTCTGAATGTGCTCGTCACTACCTGGAGGACAGAGGGCAGGAGAGCAGACAGGTGAGGAGGGGTAGCTGGCCCCATGGAGTCAGCCTTGGTTGCCTGGGCGGCACAGAGCCACTGGCTGGAGAGGGCCAGGTCGGCTCTCTGCCACCTCTCCCCTCTCGCCTTAGCCTTCTGAGGCCCAGGTCCCACCATGCCTGGCCGCTGTAGGGAAGCAGGAAGTGCACAGCACACAAGAAAGCTTCGGCTTGCCTCTCCATCACTCCAATGAAGATGATAGACAAGAGAGTTGGAAAGGAAAACATAAATTACCTTCAAAATATCCTCACTTGCTCAAAACACATTTCCCCCTACTGCCTATGGTCTTCAATTTCCTTTTAAATATGTTGCTCTTCCCCGGGAGCCTGCTGAGTCTCAGCTCACCCACTCCTCACAACACCTGCCTGCTCAGAAAACAGAAAACAAAAAAACGAACATTCCAGTCCTCCTCTTCCCCTGGTGGCCTTCCTCGGCTTCCCATGAGGACAGTCTCTCTTGGTCCCAGGGTTGCGTCTGCTCTTTCCCTTGGCTCATGGGGCCTCCACCTGTCCTTGTTAATGTGTGCCAGACACAAGGCATGTCCTGATTTTGTTTGCTGAGGACACTGTGGTCGGTACCTTAGCTTGGGACAGAACTGGATGAAATTTGTTGAAATGCGTATTGGAGGCATTCTTTCAAACAGGGCTGAGGGCAAGGGTGTTCTGCCAGCTGGCTGGGAGGGTGTTCTGGAGGCTGGGCTCCCCGGCTCTCCTACAGGGCTAGTGTGTCTGGCTGGAGCAAGGGGGAGGCCCAGGAGGTAGAAGGCAGAGTGCCCTGCCTGGCTGCTGAGTGACAGGAGAAGGGAAGAGGTTCCTGGGTCTGAGCGGGGTGGGGGTGGGCAGTGCTGGCCAGTGCAGGAGCTCAGAGTAGGTGCAGAAAAGAGATAAGACCTGGCTCAAGCATTCTCTTCCTCAAAAACCCCTATGGGCCTGAGGTGGCTTGGAGAAGACCTCTTAAGTCTGTGCCCCTGTGCCTGTAAGAGACTTCTAGCATTTCCCTGCCCACCCACAGCAGCAGGCCAAGGAGAACCAGAGCTGGCCTCCTGGTTACCTTTCCCTCACTGGGATGGCTAGGCCTGCGCCCAGCTCCCTGCAAGGACAGTAGTACAGTCTCCATTTGGTCTAAAGATCCCTAGTGGTGCAAATAACTGGGGGGTGGGAAGGGGGGGCTGGGCAGTGGGCAGTAGCTTGGTTCGAGGCTGCAGAGGTGCAGCCCTCAGTATGTGGGTCTCACCCTGTGCCCTCCCCACCCACTCGACGGGCCTGCTATAGCACATTGTAGTAGGCCATCTCTTTCATGGCCTGCTCAGTGAGGGCACTGGCCTCCGTGCTGCCGTCCACACTCGTGTAGGGGTAGGCGTTTTCCTCGAAGTCCTCCATCTCCTGTCGGCTGTCAAGTTCAGAGGGGTCGGGGCCTGCCAGCTCCATCATGGGGTCTACAAGAGAGGGGCACAGTTAGGCCTAAACACTGGCCATCCCCAGTGTCCCTCGGGAAGCGGGGGACCTTCAAGTCCAGCCATTGTCCTGGCAGTCTTTGAATCCAGGCATTTCTGGACCCCACTGCTGGGTGTACAAGGGCCTTGGGCAGAACAAATCCTTGGGCTGGCCTTGACTTCTGGGTTATGTTCCCTTGCCCCTGCTAGGTCACTGAGCCCTCTTGGGTCATCCTCAGCAATGTCTGTCATTGTTCCCCCGTCCTATGTGACTCATTTAGTATCCACTGTATGTATGCCTACTGCTTCCTGGGGCTCGTCCCATCCAACGTCAGATCAGAAGGCTGACAGCTCCCCAGCTCCCCAAGGTCATCCACCAAGCACTCCTGTGAACCTGCAAAGCTCTACCCCAGCCCTAGAGGGTACAGTTTCTCCACATTTAGTGCACCAAACCAGTCCCATCCTGGGCCTGGGTTCTCGGCCAAGGTAGGTTGTCAAAGCACCTCTGGAGACAGAAGAATGTCTGAGAGGTACCCTGTGCCAAACTGAAATCTTACTATAAAGCTTGCTGGTGCAACGAAGCCAGTGTTCCTCCTGAGGACTATGACTTGGTATGAACTGGTAGCCCTGGAGAGCCTGGCTGGCAGCGGCTCAGGCTCACCAGCTAAGTGGGTTCTGCCCCTGACCACTAAAGAAATTTGGTGTTTTGGGGGGGAAACAGACCCAGCCCAGGGCTCACCCTGATAGGTCCAAGGTGGGCTTCCTAACATTACCTACATCTGGGGCTATGATGCTTTGTGGTGGGACCACCTGTCCTACTGCAGGACAATAGTCTCCTGCACCCCACCCATCTGAGGCAAGTAGGTCTTCCCAGTTATGACATCCAAATGTTGCCTGGGGGGGGGGTGTCAAACTCACCACCCCCATCTGCCAATAAGTAGCTCAGGAACTGGCATGTGACCTAAATCTGACCACTGGGTCAGAAGGAAGTGGCCTATTGACAAGGTATTGGTTCTAAAGAAGGGGAACGCTTTCATTCTTTTCCTGGATGAGCCAGGACACACAGTGTTCTGGGGGTCATCTGAGTCCAGGAGAAAATGTTAATGCTGTGGGGTCCCATAGAGGTAACCTAACACTGATGTCACTGTTGAGGAGTTGACCCACCCACCTTTAAAAATGGCCTGGACTTTCAATCCTCTCTGACTCTTTTTTTAAGATAAGGTTTCTTTATATAGCTCTGTCTACCTTGGAATTTACTATGTAAACCAGGCTGGCCTTGAATTCAAAGAATTGCCTATTTCTGCCTCCCCAGCGCTGGGATTAAAGATGTTCTCCACCAGCTTTCTTTCGTGTTTAACTAAATCTCATGTAGCCCAACTGTCCTGAAGCTTATTACACCGTCAAAGATGACCTTGAACTTTTGGTCTTCCTGTCTCCACCTCCACAACGCCGAGATCAGAGTGGTGTACCACGGCACCTGGTTTATGGGTTGCTGGGGTCAAACCCAGGACTTTGTGTATGCTAAGCTAGCTCTACCGGCTGAGCTATTTCCAACTCCTTCAAGTTGTTGAGTTGCTGCATCTAACACACAGAACCCTCCTGACCTTGTAAAACAAGGTTAAGTGTCCCAAGCAAGCCAAGCCTAGGTTGTTTACCATGCCACTGGCTATTACAACAAGCCAAACTTCCACTTCCCACTTTATCTCCATTATCTCCAACTGGCCTTGAACTCTATATAATTGAGAATTGTGTTGAACTCCCAGCCCTGTCCCAGGTGCTGGGATTATAGGTGTACACCAGCCTCATCAGTGTTTGCATGCACATTGACCCACCTCCCTAAATTACAACCACGTCTATGAGGTGGTTTCACTTAGAAGTTGCCTCTTCCAGCTTCATAGAAGAGTGTGGGTATATAGGCAACCTAGGACCAATGGCCACTTCACTTATCTGGTACAGTCAGGGAGTGACCAATGCTAAACATTCCTGGAAATAAGGAAAGAGATTGTGTCTTTCATCCCAGAGAAGCAGATCTGATGGCTCTGATCACTTGCCAACGAGCAAGGTTGGCTCGGCCTCTGCTGGTGAGCAGCTACAGGGAAATTGACAGGGGTAAAGCTCACAGATGGGTGCACAGGGAACAGTTCAAACCCCAGCCCAGCACCCAGCACCTCTGGGGGCCAGACTCAGCCATCAGCACCACAAACATTCTTCAGATGTGCTGGAGAGGTGGCTCAGTGTTTGCGCTATTCTCCCAGAGGCCCCAGGTTTGACTGCCAGCACCCACGTGGTGGCTCACAAATGTGACCGCAGTTCCCATCAATTTGACAGCCTCTTCTGGCTGCCACTAGGCAAACACATGGCACACAGACACATACGGAGTCAGAACACCCATAAACATTAGATGTTAAAGAAAATCCTCAAGTGATTCCCATAGGCAGCCAATTTGAGACCTCATCCTGTAAGGTCTATATCAAAGGCATTCAAAGACAGCCTATCTGAAATGCAATCCCCCCACCCCATCCCAGAAACTGCTGGAAGCCCAGCAGTTTAAGCCAGTTCTGGGGAGATTCTGAGGAGGCACATTAGGCAAGGAACAGAGAGAACCTTTGGTAATGCAGAATCCCACTCAGCAGGTCCAGGGCGGAGTTAAGCTGGCATGTCCACTCCAGACAATGTGTATCAAGGGCTACAAGAGCATCCAGATGCAGGCTGTAGGGTTCCTTCTTACCTACCAACACAGCCTGGTAAAACTACGGAAAAACTACCTCAACAAGCCAGAAACTCCAGGCCATTTACTGGCCAGATGTTCCAAAACCAAAGTCACTGTCATTTATAGTGAACAACTGAGGATGGCTAGTCAACTCATCTGGCTGTTGCCAAGGCACTGTTGCTGGGGGGAGCCTCTGGGATGCACTGCACCTTCAGCGGCCTCGGGCCTGTACAACCTGAAGCCACCTCCCCACAGCTCTGCTGTGGACAGGAGTGGGTGTGTCTCATAACAGCTTGAGTCTTCTACCAGCTGCCAAGATATAGGATCCTCTGGAAATTTCCTTTCTGTTTTCAGTTTTGGTTTTGATTTTTTTTTGAGAGACAGGGTCTCATTTTGTAGCCTGGCTTGACCTCAAACTTGTGGTAATCCTCCTGCCTCATTATCCCAAGTGCTTATACTATAGGTATGTGCAAGTGTACCTTAGCCCCTCTGGAAATTCTTTAAATTAGTATTATTATTTGATTCGGGGTCTCACTGTGTAGCCCCATGCTGGCCTTGAACTATAGTCTAACTGCCTCAATTTCCTGAGTGTTAGAACTGCAAGTGTGCATCCCATCACCCCTTGGATCTTGGGTTCTGTTTTAATTCTTTTTCCTGCATTTTTACTTATTTTATGCTTCCCTCTCCTGAACATGTGGCTTTCATTCTGTCCAGCAGGCACCAGGGCTAGTGGATTGTCCTAACCTCTCTGAATGTCTGAGAATTCCCACATGCACTTGGAGGCGTGGCCTCGAATGTTTCCCTCTCAGGACTTCCCCGTTCACTTATTTGAGATGATCGTGGTGTCTCGTGATAAAGATGGGAGAGACGGCACATCCACTGCTCTTGTGTGTTGTGACTGAGTTGCCTAGTCTCTCTGTCCTGCAGTTTCTGCTGTAGGAGTGGTCCCAGTGCCAGCCTCCCTGTGAGGGTCACATGAGTTACACAGCACTCAATATGTGTGGGTTATTGTTTTTATTATTGTTTTAGTGAGCCCATGGAAGTCCTTGGAAGACGACATAAATACCCCCATTATTGCCACGATGGCTCCCCCGGCTCCCCCTCTCTCCAGACCTGAGCCCACCTCAGTGAGGTATCGGCCTTGGCCAGCCTCCCTACGCCCCTGACTGGACAGGAGACTCCTGAGTGCGCCATGCTGTCAGTCCTGCTCTGTCCACTGCGCACAGCCCACCCACCTTGGCTGTCCAGGCTGATGTCCATGACGCCGTGCTTGACCTTCATATGCCGGCTCAGGTTTCCCTTGAGGTTGAACTTGCTGGAGCAGTATGGGCACTTGAACGGCTTGCTGCCTGCGTGCAGGTGCATATGGCCCAGCAGGTTGTACATGCGGTTGAAGGACTTCCCACACACCTGGAATGGAGAGAGCAGCAGAGGGCTGTGGGAGCCTGCAATCCTGGCCAGTCTACTCCTACTTCCTCATCAGAGTCCGCCTCACCCCACTACACACAGCACACTGTCTTTTCCTGTGTGACCACGGAGGGAGGCAAAGGACAGCCCTCTTGCTGGTCACTGCTCCTTGCATCCCCTGCCTGCGCTGAGCTGCAGGAACTGCGGCTCACATCTTACTACAGGGACCTGACCAGGCCCCTCAGTGGCTGTGCTACAACCTTCACCCCCTCTCCATTCAGAAGCACACCTTCAAGGTTCTGATCCCCAACTGCTCTCCCCACCCCCTCCAAGCCCAGGGGAGCATCAGCCTCACTGGCTGTGGGGACAGTCCCCTACCTTGCACTTGAATGGCTTCACGGGCGAGTGCACAATCATGTGGGTCTTGAGCGTCTGCTTCTGCACAAAGGTCTTGAAGCAGATGTGGCACTGGTAGGGCCGGACGCTGGTGTGGATCAGCATGTGGCGCTTCATGTTGGCCTGCAGGGTGAACTCTCGGCCACATACCTCACACTTGAACTCCTTCACACCCTGCGGGGGTAGAGGAACCACTCAGGGTTAGGGCACTAACAGGTGTGGCTCTAGAAAATTCCTTTTTACAAAAAAAAAAGTGTGTGTGTGTGTGTTTGTGTGTGTGTGTGTGTGTGTGTGTGTGTGTGCCACTTTCAGAACTTGGTTCTCTCCTTCCACCATGTGGGTTCTGGGCAGCAAACTCAGGTTGTCAAGCTCAGGGGGCAAGCACTTATACCTGCTGAACTATTCTGCTGGCCATCTCTGGGGTGTGGCAGGCTGTGGTTCCTGGAATTTCTCCAGGATAAGGCAGGCACAAACTGTGTGCCTTCCCATCACTGCCTGAGTGTGCAAGGAGGTCTGCTGCACCAGTGCGCAGAGATATGAGGGGGTCTGTCCACCTATCCATCCATCCATCCACCTGTCTATCCGTCCATCCATCCAGCAAACAGGCACGTGTACCTGCTGGAAGTCAGCAGCACAGGCCTGTGGTCAGCAGGGCAATGCCTTTGTCTGGACAGTCTTCTTTTCATGACATCAAGGATGTGTTCGTCTGTTTATTTTCAGTTACATCTCTTGGGAGACAGACCCTTTGGAGACATGATCTCTGTTGCTGGGGACAGAGCTCAGTGGAGGAGAGTCTTTCTAGCATGCACAAGGTGCCCTAGGTTTAATGAAGGGTGGGTGGAGGCTGAGGCTGAGGTACTGAGGAGTCAATCTGAGGAAGTTAGAACTATCCAGTGAGAGCCTGTCATAAGATAACAAGAGTTGGTAGGGCAGGGAGAAGAAAACAAGGAAGGCTGTACATTGCCAGTCATGGTGGCACAGGCTGGTAACCCCAGATACTTAGGGGAGGTTGAGGAAGTAAAGTAGGGTGGAAAATTCAAAGGTAGTCTAGGCTACAGAGCAAATTCAAGGCCTACACAGACAACTTATCAATAAAAGCCAAGGGGCAGGATGGACCTGGAGAGCTGGCTCAGTGGTTAAGAGCACTTGCTGCTCTTGCAGAGGACCCGGGTTCTGTTCCCAGCACCCACATGGTGGTTCTATCACTCCAGTTCCAGGAACTCCGTCAACCTTTCTGGCTTCCACGTGATGTGGTATATATACATAACATGCGAGCAAAACACTTCTACATGGAAAAGTAAATGTATAAAATACATAAAAAGTAAAAATATAAAAGCTGGGCATGGGGGTGGGCACAGAAGCAGGCAGATCGCTGTAAGTTTGAGAGCAGCCAGGGGAAGATGACAGTGAGACCGTTTGGGGACTGGGAGTATATCTCAGTAGAGAGCTCATCTCCCAAAGGCTGTGTCCTGGGTTCAATCACCAACACTTAGAGAAAGGACAAAAATCTTCGTGCACCCCGAGGAAAAGTGGCTGACACTCAGGCTTGGTGCTCTCCCACTGCCCCTTGCAGGTGTCTCCCACCTCCCTGGAGAGGACAGCCACCTGTAGCTCTCCAGCCAGCAGCCTAAGCCCTCCCTAAAGAGGCTCATTCACGGGGGCCTGGGGTGGCCCGGGAGTTTTTAGTTGCAATAGTCCCCTCAGGTGACTCTTATGGACATTCAGCCCCAGGAAGACGCGGGCTCCAGAGCAAACTGTCGTCTCGTGCCCCGGCCCAGAGCTGACACTCACTCAGCACAGAAATAAGGTGCTGTGTGCACAGGGGATGCTGGGAGAGAAGGAGGAGTCACAGTCGGGAGAGTTCTTCTCCTGCTGAAGAGAACTCCACAGGGACAGATGCTTGTCTACGGTCCCAGCTGCTGTCCCGACTATCCAATATAAAATTTTTGTATGACATGCTTTTGTGCATATGGACTGGTGACTGAACCCAGGGTATTTATGATCCTCTGACAGACCCTGTGCCTTTTCTCTTAGCAGCCAGATGCTCTCTTTAGTGCACACACTCAATATCCTTGTGACACGCAGGCCACATGACCACAGGGGGCCCCACTCATGAGCTGTAAGCACAGATGAGCGGAGGGGGGGTACAAATGAAGACATAGACACAGACGCCTTCGGCTTTCTTCACATACCCTGTGTCTCTGAGCATGTCAGCAGGTAGGGATTTGGAAGTCTCTGAGCACAGGAGAAAGATGGCAGACACTAGCACACAGATCATCATTCACTCCCACCCTCGCAGACATTGATAATCAATTATACAGTCTGACTGATGAGCCCAGATTCAGTGTCAGAATCCTTAACACGATACTTTGAGCCACCGCTGCCACCACCACCACCGCAGTGGGACCTGCTAATGGTCCCTGCCCTATCAGGAAGGTTCTGGGGGCTGGAGAAGTTCAGGCTCCTGGCCTGGCAGGCTCACTGCAGTATCCCTTTGAGCAATATAGATGAATGACCATAGATCACCACACAGAGAAAGTGCCACTCACGGCTTTCAGAGGTTAAGTCAGTGGGCTGGAGTTGGAAGGAAGCCGTGGATCAGCCAAGTGCCAGAACGGGATGGTTAGGCCTAAGAGGCTCCATTCTACCTCCCAGGCTGTAAGGGCCTTGTGTGTGTGTGTGTGTGTGGAAGGGGGGTAGTGACAGCTAAAAGGGGGGGGGTGGAGAACCGGTGACCTGGCACCAGGAATAAGAGGAAAATGGGTGAAGGTTGGGTCTATCAACCTGGTGGATAAGAACACGGCTGCTCAACTGTCCATCTTCACAAAAAGTGTCTTTGCTCAGGTAAGCCATGTTGTCGGTCACTTGTACTTTTAAGACGTACATATTCATTTTAAGTCCATGTGTGGCAGCTGAGTGATTGCCTGTGCATCATGTGTGTGCTGGTGTAAGCGGGAGGCCACCAGAGGGTACTGGATCCCCCTGGGTTCGATCCTCAGCTCCACACAAAATAATAATAATAATAATAATAATAATAAAAATAAAAGAAACACACCTAAAGAGAGTTGACCCGTGTGAATCTCATCCAGGACCTCCGGGTGCCAGAGAGAGTGAGAGGCGGAGAGCCAGGGCTGGGGGCCTTACCTTGTGGGTGAGGGAGTGCTGCTTGAGGTGATGGATCTGGCTGAACTCCATGCCGCACTCCGTGCACACGAAGGGCCGCACATTCTGGTGCTTGAGCATGTGGTTCTGTAGCTGGCTGCGGTAGTGGAAGGACTTGTCACACTCGAGGCACTGGTAGAGGGTGGGGCCTTGGTGGGAGGCCAGGTGGCGCTTGAGCTGGGTCAGGGTGGAGAAGTCTAGGCCGCACTCGACGCAGACGTGGCAGCGGCCGCTCTCATGCTTCACCTCGTGGGCCTTCAGCTCGCTGGGGTAGGCAAAGCCGCGGCCGCAGAAGTGGCAGCTGTAAGGCTTGACCTCAGAGTGAAGCAGCATGTGGCGTTTGAGGTGGCTGGTCTGCGTGAAAGCCTTGTGGCACACCTGGCACTTGTGAGGCCGCGTGCCCTGGTGTGTGAGCAGGTGCGTCTGCAGGTGGCTGGGCTGCTTGAAGAGCTTGCTGCAGTGTGGGCACGAGTGTGGCTTGATGCCGTTGTGGCCCAGGATGTGCGTCACCAGATTGTACTTGGATGTGTAGGACTTCTCGCACATGCGGCACTGCCAGCGCTTCTGGCGGTCGCCCGCCTCCACTAGGTAGGAATCATCGATCTGCACATTGATGTCCAGCCGGTCCAGCTGCGCCTTCTTGTGCCGCTCCACGGTGGAGCCTGCGGCGTCAGCCTCGAACTCGCCCGGCTCCTGCCACACGAAGCCCTGTTCCGGTTTGACGAGCTCTGGTGATGTCATGGTGGGAGGCTCAGGATTGCTCATGGGGGCCAGGTGGGGCGGCTCAAAACCACATTCGGTGGGCAGAGTCTCAGGTCCCGGTAGTGCCATGCTGGGCTCGGGGAAGCCATCCTGGGTCGGGTCGGGGAAAGGAGGATCGAAAGCGGCCATGTCCAGCTCTGGCCTTGGAGTTCGAGGCAAGTGCCGGAGTGTCCGGGGCTTGCGGCTGAAGGCGCTGAGGTCGATCATTTTGACGGCACTGCTCTGCACCAGGGCCTCACAGCCACCGCTGGCCACCTCGGCAGGGGCCTCTGCGGGGCCCGGGTCCTTGTCATCACCAGGCACAGATACTTCATACACTTCCTGTTCCTCTTCCTCTTCCGCCTTCTCAAACTTGACCTTGGGTACCAGCCTCACAGGGGGCCGCGTCTTCCTCCGGGTGTGCTTCTCAAAGGCCGCCTCTACCTCCAACACCTCCTCTTCCGGGGGCTCTTCCAGGGCCCGCCCATTACAGGCCAGCTGATAGATGTCGGGTCCCGGTGGTCCTGGCTCCCCCATGGCTGTCCCAGACAGTTCTGGCCCTAGGTCTGGGTAGAAGGCCTCAGCACTTATGGTGGCTCCAAAGAGCTCATTTTCTGAGACCAGGCCCAGCACAGCAGCCTGAGCCAAGGACAGCACCACCACAGCGTCCGTCTGTGTCCCTGAGTCCATGAAGCCCTCCATCCCGTGGCGGCTGGCTAGGAGGGCATTTCTGTGGGAGGAAAAGGGCATGTTAATACTGCTAGTTCCATGCTGAGCCGGCAATAGACTCAGTGAGGACAAGGGCCCAGTTAATTTGGGGTGTGTGTGGCTCTGATGTCCTGTGACCCCTGCCTTGAGAACAGGATATGCCTGTAGTTATGGGGAGCATCAACAACCTCTGTGTCTAGCCATCTCCTCCATCTCTCTGAGAGGTCTTGAGTAAGCCCCACCCCATGAGTCTTTCCATCTGTTAAGATGGATTGCATCTGTGATTCTTTCTGTTAGAGACAGGGACTCACAAGCTAATTGTAGCTGGCCTACAACTCATTACCCTCTTGCCTCAGTCTCCCAAATGCGTGCCCTCACACCCAGCTGTTCAGTGATGAATTTCCCCTCTCCCTTCCCTTCTTTTGTGGTGTATGCATGCATGTATGGTGTGGGTGCATGTGCCATGTGTGCACCTGCATGAACGCCAGTGATGTCAGGATTTTTTTGTTTTGTTGTTGTTGTTGTTTTTTAAGATAGGGTCTCTAATAGAACCTGAGGCTCACCAATTGACTTGGATTTTTTACTGGGTGCTGGAGACCAAACTCAGGTCCTCACTGTAGCAAGCACTGAACCCACAGAGCCATCTCCCCAATCCATGTCCAGTGGTTCTTAAACTGTGCCTTACAGGTTCTTCACGGGCCCTCAGAAATCTGTTTCAAAATGCACCAAGATGACTACTCTGTTTTGAGACAGGATCTCAGTATATAGTTATAGTACATAGCTGAGGCTAGCCTGCAATTTTCTATCTTAGAGCCTTAGCCTCCTGAGTGCTGAAATTACAGACATGTGCCTCCAAGCCTGGTGATTTATGAATGAAGTTGAATAGCTTTTTAATTTTCTTTTTTGCAGAGCTGGGAATTGGACCCAGGGCTTTGAGCATGCTAGGCAAGCGCTCTTCTACTGTTTCAGAAATTAATTACTCTATTATTTTAAGAACTGATTAAAAAGAAACCCACCTACTCAAAATATAATGCGCCACTTTTTTTAAATTTTTTTGAGCTGAGGACCAAACCCAGGGCCTTGCGCTTGCTAGGCAAGTGCTCTACCACTGAGCTAAATCCCTAACCCGCCACATTCTAAAACACGCCAAGAGTCCCATGGCTGCTGGGGTAATTAATTCTGCACAGACCCTGGGATGTACTGAGGTGTTAAACAATTGTTGCCATTAGTGACGGCATGTCTGCATGAATGAGGATGTTAAATATGTATATATATACAGATATATAACACAGAGTAAAAACAACCAACATACAAAAATAGATTAGGTTCTGAGGCTGGTTTCAAACATGGGCTACCACCGGTCAGCCCTAAGGCTAAACAGTCTATCATAGCAGCCATTGTTTTCCTTAATTAACTAAATGACTAGATATCCAAATATCCTGATTTAAAAAAAAGACAGCTTTAGCTGACACTGGAGTTGCATGTCAGATCTGATGGCTAACTTGAATGTTAAAACTGGATCCCAAGTTCAAGGTCACTTTCAATACCACTGCACCCTGGCCCAGCTGGAAAGCTAGCAAAGGCACCCTCCTCTTCCCTGGCTTTGTGAGTACTAGGAACCCCACCTCTGCACAAGGTGATCCCTATGCTGGTGCCCCTGCTTGGGTGCTCTGCCACCTGTTCCCTGGCTCCGTCTGCCTGCTCTCATGCCCATGCCAGCCTCCCCAGGTCTGTGCTGTGGGGGCCTCCTTCTGGGCTTCACTCATGTCCCTACTCATTGCCCTGGCTCCAGTCCTGACACACTCCAGAAGAGGAGCCACACGAGTGGGTGACTCCTGCCTGCTCTACCCCCAGGGCCGGGGCCAGCGCATGGCCAGTGGACAGGCCTTCCTCAGGAAATCAGTCCAGCCCGGTGCTGCCCTCCCCCACCCCCAGCACTCTGGAGCTTCCTCTTCCTGAGGCTGGCTAAAAATACCCCAGACAGGAATCCGGCCTCCTTGCAACAGACCCGAGAGATTAGGCTATTAAACTCAGAGCAGGGCTTGGGTGGAAGGGGGTCAGCTAGGAGCCCAGCGGGGGCTTCAGGGTCCATCTGGAGCTGCCCAGGGGGCTAATCTCACTTCTGGACACCTTCTACTCCATGCCCAGCTGCAGCACTTACTAGGGATTTCTTTCCCACTTCAGCCACTTCTAATTGATTACAAAACATCACTTCTGTGCCTCAGTTTCTCCATCTAGAAACTGGGAATGAAAACACACAAGAAAGGTACAGGATCCCAAAGGGCAAAGTGCAGGACAAGGATCTTAGTTAATTACAAAGCCCTAAAAGAACAATCATCCTAGATCCCCAGAAGGAAGAAAGCTTTCCATCCTTGGACCCCAAATGCAGCAGAGCGTTGGTGATTGCAAGGATAACTGTAAGGAACTAACAACAGTACTAAATCCCAGCTGCGTGGCAGGCCTGGTGCCGAGAGAGTAGGTGAAGAAGACAGGGGCTCTGTCCCCTTGGAGCCTGTAGAGTCCTGCCGAGTCCATCACAACCACGTAAGTGCCCACTAGCCGCTGCTGGCTTTCCTCAATATCCTAGGGAATGCCACTGCCTGCCATACCAGCCCATCCCAGACACAGCACCAGGGAGCAGCCCGAGCGTATGTGGTGACTTTGAGCAGTATGTGGTGACTTTGAGCAGTATGTGGTGACTTTGAGCAAACAATACACTCAGCAAATTTTCTAGACTTCCCCAAAGGCAGAAGCCATGGGGAGGAGGGACTGGTCAACCATGGCAAAGCCTGTGCTTGGAACTTGCCACCGGAAGCTGGGTGTGATAACACACGCCTGTAATCCCAGCACTTGGAAAGTAAACTAGGTTTGGGAGTTCAAAGTCATCCTCAGCTGCATACTGAGTTTTAAGTGAACAAGAGTAACAACAACAAACTTGGGTTGAGTACTGAGGTCGGTCCGAGGTCTGCCATGTCCTAATGTATCCCAAAGCTCAGCTCCTTCATCTCACTCCTACAGAGAGTTTCTGACTTGAAACAGATAGTGTAGCCTTCCTCAGAAGCCCAGTTGTCACATACACCCCTGCCACCTCCAGAGACTGGTACACACAGCCTACTTCCCCATGCAGACAACGGAGTGACCACTGACCACAGGCCAACCCTGCCCGAGGGAGCAGGTCTGGTTCCCTATTAGGAGAGAAAGCATGCATCAACCATTCAAACTGGGGACCCCTCCAACAAGAAGACACCCCTTACTGTCACACATACAAGATGCAAACCAAGCCTATCCCAGGCCACCCGGACTTGTTCTTCCTCCTGAAACAGATGGTTTTGCCTGGAGCCTGTTCTGGTGTCAAAAGGGGCTTGCCCAGCGTCAGTGCTCTTCAAAGGCCAAGGGTGGGGGCCTAAGAGTTGTCAGTCAGGAGCTACAGACCTGGCGGAGGGTCTACAGCTTATCATTACTGAGGGCTCCAGGCCCCATTTAACCCTACAGCAACCTGACTCCACAGGCCGGGATGGTGCCTAAGCCTCAGTGACTGACGGGAGTTCTTAACGAGCAGGGCAGAGCTGGGTCACACCAGGCATCTCAGGACCCAGGCGGACTCCAATTCCAAGGCTGCCAAATCTGGAGACCACATCATAACTGAGTGCAGGAGCTGCCCAGGGCCAGCAGACGCCTGAAACCTGGTGACAAGGGCTGGGCTCTACGTTCATGTGGTCTGGTCTCTTGGGACAGCCGTGTGCATTCATGAGTGTGTATTGTGTGTGCCCAAATGTATGTTATGTGTGTGTAGAAGGGGGTCTGTAAAGGTAGAGGTGGAGAGAAAGACAGATTCTAAGTGACTTGCCGCTCTGCCTGCGGCTCTGATGGACGGAGATAAGCGGAGAGGAGGTGGCCTCCAGTCCAGCATCCCTTTCATCCCCTTGGACCAGTCTTTTGGTTTAGTTGTCCCCAAGTCCCCTGGCTGCTTAGCATAGGCTACAGCCCTTCTGTTTGATGCTCTGGCCCAGACTGCTCAAGGCAGAAGAGCCCACACAGGACCACATCACTTGCGGCGCAGGGATGCTGCAGGCGCCCCCCCCCCCCCTTGGCTCCTTCCTTCAAGGCAAAGAAAGCCCTTCTTTATCACTTGTGCCGGGGACTCAATCAAAGCTCCTGACAATGTCCACGAGAAGAGAGCTTGGAGGGCCCTGTGCACTTCCAAATTGCATGGCTAATGTCGGAGGCATCATCCATTAGTGCCTGCACCTCTGCTAAGCCCCTCCCACTTTCCAGCCCGGCTCCCCTCTCCCCAGGGAGTGGAGAAAGTAAATGTTAAAGGCATGGATAAAGAGTAGCTGCCAGAGTGCAGTAATGCAGGGAGTGGGCTAAGGGGAAAGAGAAAAGGGGGGAGAGAGTGAAGGGGACAGAGAGGGGGAGGGAGAGAAAAGAGAAAGAGGCTGTGGAGGACAAGAAACAAAGGCAGGGAGGGGGAGGGGACCCACAGTGACACAGACGCCCAGGGCTGCCCTATTTCCCAGGGCTCAGCATCACCTCTGGGCCAGAGGGTCAGGCCTGATGCTGGGGAGGGAGTAAAGTCTCCCCTTTGAGGCCCAGCAGCAGGCTTCCCCACCCCAAGAGGGGCCCCAGGCTTCTCTCTGTTACTCCAAAAGTGCTTTGTCTCTGTTCTATGGCTCCAGTGAGAACTGATAAAAGCCCAGGGACCATGGGCAAGTCACCTGACACCTTGGAGTCTCAGTGTCCTCATCTATAAAGCAGACACAAGGGCCTACCAGGAATCTCGGGATTATCATCATCTAAAGCCCACATCCGACTTGCCTGCCCAACAGGGCTCCCTCATTACAGAGCCTCCCTCATTCACACAGGGCCCCAGCCACTCCTGTCCTCCACGGAGACCCCTCATACCCCTGCTAAGGATGAGGAGGCTTGGCTGGTGGGGGTGGCACACACCTTCAATTCCAGCACTCGGGAGGCAGAGGCAGGTGGATCTCTGAGTTTGAGGCCAGCCTGGTCTACAAAGAGAGTTCCAGGACAGCCAGGGCTACACAGAGAAACCCTGTCTCGGAGGGAAAAAAAAAAAGAGAGAGAGAGGCTTGGGCACAGGTGGTGGGCGGGGACAAAGGGTGGCCGAATTTGGGGATGGCAGGTTAAGAGTCTTTCTGAAGGAAGAAGCAACAGGACCTGTGACCAATGATATTCCTTGACTCTCACCACCTGGGAGTTTGGAAAACCAACCAAAGGAAGCGAGGGTGGAGGTGGTGGTGGTGGTGGAGGCGGCGCTGGCTCACACCTTTAATCCCACAGTTTGGGAGGCAGAGGCAAGAGGAGCTCAGTGAGTTGGAGGCCAGTCTGGTCTACGGAGTAAGTTCCAAAATAAAACAACAACAAAAATTAAATAAATAAAACCAGCCAAAGTCAGGGGCATTCTGCAGGCTTCTTGTGCCCACTAACTGTAACTGACTTAATCTGGTGATTATTTCCTGGGTGCCAGATGACCCACTCCCCAGTGCAGCTGAGCAGTAAACGGACTGGTAGCAGGAGGCCCAATTGGCCCTCGGGCTCCTCTCCGCCTTAAGTCATGAGGTTACTACTTGGAGGCTTTGGTCTCCAGTTCTTCACTAGAACCAACTGAATTAACACACAGTTACCAAGCACTTCCCAGTGTATACAGCAGGGGGCAAAATAAAGCTCATGTCCACAGGTAGAGCCTGAGATCTGCAGGAGGTGCAGCCTCCTGTGGAAGGGATAGGCTCTCAGGGAACAAGAGGGAGGAGGCCTCAGGGGCTGGCACTCAGACCTCCAGACAGTGGTCCCAGCCTTCCTTTCTGTCCCTTCTATAGAACTGTGTCACTGGGATAGAGGGGGCCCAGGCCCTGGGGGCTGGAGAGATCGGCCCTAGGGTGGGGCAACACAGGTAGCCCGAAAGGGAGGAGCTGAAGAAACACTCGGGAATCCTCCTGGTAGCAGACCCTCCCTCTTGCCTTCCCCCCCTTGTTCGCGTGGTAGACTCAAAGGTAAAGGCTCGTATCCTCAGAAGAGGAAGTGAAAGCCCAAAGCTGGATGCTTGTGCAAACCTTCGGTTCCTTGCCACAGTCTCGTTTCTGTCAGCCACCAGCCACCCACAGCATTGAGGGGCCCAGCGGAAGTGTAGCTGGATTCTCCCTTCCTCAGTTTCCCCTTTTCTCTGAGTCAACTCTCTGTGAGCTAGCTACGCAGGAGCTGGGCCACAATCCACAGACCAACTGCACAAAGGTCTAGTATATGTCAGCTCTGTTAGGACAGTCTGTTACCCAGAGGGTCTCAAACTTGTGGGCTCAAGAGATCACCCTACCTCAGCCTCCTGAGTGCAAACCATACCTGGCTCAGACCTCTGCCCCCAACCCCCAGAATCTTACTCTGTAGCCCACCTGGCCTAGCTTCCAGCTCATGACATTCCTCCCAAGCATTAGGATTACAGGCGTGCACTACAACACCAGGCCCTCCGCACCTTCTCTCTCTTCTTAAAAATAAGGACATTGAGGCCACAAACGGAGCCATGACAGTAGAAAGACTACAGGGCAGGATGGCAAACCTGATCTAGATCCACATTCACTTTGTGCTTGCAATCATTATCCGTGAGCCTGGCTTATCTGTGCCCGTGTGACCACCTCACTGCACACGGCCTTCATTTCCACCACAGACTTGCCTGCAAGTGACTCTGCATCGTAGTTCCACATGCCAGGAACGTACTTTCTTATTCCTCAGCCTTCGACTCCTAGCAAGTGTCACCACGTCTGTAGGAAATCTCCCCCATGCCACCCCACCTGCCGAGGCCCCACCCTCTAAGTCTCAGCAAGTTCAAGTTTAATCCTTTTCTAATACTTTTCCTTGCCAGGTGTGGTGGCACACACCAACAGTCCCAGTACCTGGGAGTTCAAGGGTGGCCCCTGCGTTCCATATGAACTCCAGGTTCACAGGGCTACTGTGTCAAAAAACAAAACAAAACAAAACAAAACAAAAAAAAGCAACAACAAAAAAAAATCCTTCTTTTCCTTCTTAGACATTACCATGATTTTTGTTTGTTTTGTTTTGTTTTTTGAGACAGGGTTTCTCTGTGTAGCTTTGTGCATTGCATTTCCTGGAACTCACTCTGTAGACCAGGCTGGCCTCAGACTCACAGAGATCCACCTGGCTCTGTCTCCCAAGTGCTGGGATTAAAGGTGTGTGCCACTACCACCCCAGCTGACTTTACCATGATTTTTAGGGGCTTGTTAATGATCTACATCCCAGTAGATGACATTCCAGTTAGGTGATGCTGCCCAAGGGCAAACACCTTGCCCATGTGCTCACCCCAGCAGAGCCTTGTGAGAACAGAGTCATGGAGAAGGAGGCTGTTGAGGGGCACAGCTTGGAAAGCTGCTGTGGGCAAAGCCCCGCCTGGCCCCCCTTTCCTCAGTGGCAAGACCAGCTCCTCTCCCCAGGGGGAGGGGCAGCAGGCCTCCTGTTTCTGGAAGGCTCCTTGTCTTACCTCTAATTCTGGAAGTAAAAAGCACACATTTTCTCACCAACGAGATGCTAGCTGTACCAGACCCCCAATCTGCAGCTAAACGTAGCAGGGAAAAACACACAAAACTTTGGTTCACAAGTTCAGGGGGCAAAGTTAAGAATCACAAGTGAGGGACAGCATGAACACTCTCTAGGTTTGAACTTTGCCAAGCCCTTCAGTGAGTATATGTGAGCAGTCCTCTAGGACAGGGGACATTTCCACCTTCCAGACCCAGAAGCTAAGGCAGTCCCTGCAGGCAGGGTGAATGGAACAGACTTCCCAGGGTCACTCTACTCAGATCTGAACAGGACTGGCGTTCAGGGTCAGTCTCTCTCCTTTGCCAGTCTATCTGGTCCAAAGGACCTCTCATGGCTTCCCTTCCTCTTCATCTAGCCTGTCAGGCCCCTCCTCTGCAGCGTCCTCTGCCTTCTCCATCCTGTCTTCCTCTCCCTCCATTCCTCCCCTCTTCCGTTTCCATGGCAACCCCATCCTCCGCTCTGCCACTCGGTCCTGCGTTCCCATCTCATCTCTTCCTCTCTTTCATCTCTCCCATCATCGCAGTGTAGAGTCCAGAGCTCCCCGTGTCCTTTGCTGCTGGCCTTTGGCTCCTTTTACGCTCCTTTCATCTCCCCCAATGTTCTCCTGTCATCACAGAGTGACATTTATTTGTCTCTTGCTTAGAAAGAGAAAGAAAGAAAGAAAGCAGAAAAGAAACCCTAGTCTGCTTGGCCTGACTCTTCCAGTTCAGTCCCAGCCTCCCTTCCCAAGAGCCAAAGGGTCAAAGCCCCAGGACAGCAAGGAGGAAGGATACCTCCCCAAGGAACCCTCTGCCTGCTAGAGTGTTCCCTCTTTGACACACCTGGGGGTGGGGCTTGCTTGCTGGGAGAGGCATCCTGGAGGCCCAGACAGTCTTAGAATCCCCCACGATGCTGCCCAAGCTGGAACCCACTGTTTGGAAACCCAACCCTACGACAGCCTGAAGCCCCTCTCCCAGGCCCACTTGGCCTTAAGAACTGGTGCACGCCTTTAATCCCAGCACTTGGGAGGCAGAGGCAGGCAGCCTGGGATACACAGAGAAATCTTGTCTGGAAAAACAAACAACAACAAAAGAACTGGACCCTCAATGAACCCCATGCTCTTTCCACGCTCTTCCCATGCTCTTCCGCACAGACAGGTGAGAGACATCCCCAATTCTTCAAGATTCACGTTTTTAGGGCTGGGGTGTGGCCAAGTAGTAGAACACTGACATGCAGGACGCCTAGGCTCCTCTCCTGGGGGGAAGGCAGGATTGAGAGTTTTCTTCCTAGTATCCTTCCCACTCCCTCAAACAAACTGAGCTCCTAGTAGGGGCTAGGCAGAGAGGTGAACATTTGTGTTTTTATTCAGACAGACAAACTGAGGATGGCTGTTTGTCTGAGCCATATGGCCAGTGTGGATAGGCTCGGGCCTATTATTAACAATGCTCTTCCTTTACAGACTCCCCTTCTCCCTGCACTCCAGGACACAGCAGCTGCTAGCCCAGACTCCCTCCAGGCCACTACACTGCTGTGTTTAATCGGAAGTGATCTGAAACAAAGGTCCTGGAACAGATTTACTGCAGAAAAGAAAGCAAGCCGATTTGTCTGGAGTCTCAGAGCAACACAGGACAGATAGGTTGGTAGAAATGGTACCAAGTCCCCTGGTGACCTGGAGTAGGATGAGGCCTAGGAGAGACCTTGGCAGTAGCTGAGTAACATCGCATGCCAAGGAGGTAGCCAAGATCCTTCAGCCTGCGTCCTGGGCTCCCAGGGTCCACATGGAGTCCTCTCCTGTCCTCTCAGCGCGGTGACAAGGTTCTCTCTGGCACGACGCAGTGACAGGGAATGGCACCCACACAAGTACCAGGGACACTGGCATTATTCTAAAATGTAGAAGTTCTGGGAGGAGCCAGGAAGGCCAGGGCCTCCCTCAGCAAAAGCACAGGAGCTCTGTCTACATTCCCTGGCAGGTGGCTCAAGATCCTGGGGGTGATTGCTTAGGCCAGGTGTTTAGCTTCTGAGATCACAGAGGCAGAGATGGGCACCTTGGTAACGAAGCCCCTTTTACAAGTGGGGCATGATGGAGCATACTTGTCCTCCCAGTACTTGGGAAGTTCAGGTAAGAAGACCGTTGCAAGTTTAAGGTGAAGCTGGGCTACAAAGTGAATTCCAGGACAGCCATGGTTCTATAACAAGACCTTGTCTCAAAGAGGAGCTGAGGGACCCGGCCAAGGCCCCTGGATGAAGTGCGGCTGGGTCTAACCTCATGCCTATGCTTTTAAATGAAAGCAGTCTGCAGTTAAGGCTTGTGTGCATGAAGGACTCCAGAAGGGAAGCCACTGCTGTAATTATTACTGCCAATGTCATTATCTATTCCAAGGGACAGGTGGATGCTGGCTCAGTGCTGGCAGGTCACAAAGATCTTCAGTTTCAGGGACCTCACAGTTTATTAGAGACAAGATTAAGAGCCACAAAACAGAAATGCAAAGTAGACAGGAAATGAGTATGGGGTACCACAACAAGACCAAGTAACTTTGTCCCCGCCAATATCCATTTAAGGGATGGGAATGTTCTTCCATGTAAACCAGCACTGTGGAATACAACAGAATTGACCTGAGCTGTGAAATTAGACTGAAGTCTGCCCCTTCCTGCCATGCTGGCTTGTGTGGGCCTCATCACCTGACCTATGGCATGGTACATGCATGGTTCTCTAGTTGGTCAGGAGGTGGAACAGAAGCCCACTAGATGAAGGCAACCGATGTGGGGTGCACCACAGGAAGGTGGGCTGGGGGATGGATGTTTAGGAAGCCACCATTCAGACGGATGCAGCAGGCACAAGGGCTCACTGAGGCTGGAGGCCCAGGGTGGAGAAAGGCAGGAGCGCAGAAGCAGCGGCAGACAGAGAAGTGCTGAGGTTGGCGGACAGTGTGGCCTGGCCTGGAGCCCTCCTCTTTCTCATGGCAGCCAGAGTGACTCATGGGGGGGGGGGGGGCTCCATCTTCGCACAGCCCCTGACAGCACGACCTCTCCAAGCCGAGCCAGCACTGGAATCAACATTTATTTTGCAGTCGCCCACACGTCCAAGTCAGGTCTGGGTTTATGCCAGGAGAAGCGTAATTTGGGTCTACAGGGGGAGGGAGAGCTGGAGTCTACACAGGCAGAAGTCACACACACACACACACACTGGCCACACAGGGAGCCAAGTGCACAGACGATCTTTCACCTGGTGCACATACAGGGAGCGCAGGGGAAGAAGAGGAGGACCAGGAGTCCATGTGTTCTGCCCCCACCCCACAGTCTGCGGAGGGCTGCGCATATGCTCACTGAAGGAGCAGGAGGAAGCTGGGGGGTCACGTCATTAGGGCATGCGCACTGCGAGCTGCTGGTCTGCAGGTGCCAGATGCTAACAGAGGAAAGGCTAAGAGAGCCTGGCTGCTCAGACTGCAGAAAGGTAAGCAGAACCGGAAAGTCAGAAGTAGGCAAGCCCCAGGAGATGGCCTGAACCTGAATGGTAGGTTCCTGGAGGAAGGCAGGCTTGGGGGGAGTGGGGAATGCCCAAAGAGGGAACTGGTTTCTTCTTCTATCTGGAGCACAAAGGATGGAACACAGGAATTATTTGTGAAGGAGAACAGTGTGGTGGCTCTCCCTGTGTGTGTCCAGATGCTGACTTTGAGGTGTATGGGTGTGGCCTACAAGCCAAATGACTTCACTGTCAATATCTTAAGCCAAGTGAGTGGTGCCTGGCCTTCCCTGGAGATGGGAGGGTTTCCTCCTAGCTCTCCTGACTGTGGAGTCTGAAGGCCCTTGGGACAGACAGCCTGAGGGCTAAGTTAGCTCCGCTTCCAGCACTCAGAAAGGGGGCAGCTTTACTGGGGAAATAGTTCAGTCTGTAAAGTACTTGCTGTACAAGCAGGAGGACCAGAGCTTGGATCCCCAGAACCCACATTCAGAGCCAGGCATAGAGGTGGGCACGTGTAACCCCAGTGCTGGGCAGGTGGAGCCAGGAAGGTCCCTGGGGTTTGCTAGCCACCTAGTCTAGCCAGACGGGCCAACTCTAGGTTCACTGACAGACCTTGTCTTAAAAAAAAAAAAGTCAAAAAAACCAACAGTAAAGAGTGATTGAGGAGGCCTATACCACACACACACACACACACACACACACACACACACACACACACTCACACACTCACACACCCCATATACCCACAAAGACAGATGGAGTAAGGACGGAGCATATCCATTCACCTGGCACAGTGCTCCACAGTTCAGTCCCTTCCGGCCTGACACCTTTGGATTCTCCCAACCAGGGGCTGTACTGGCCTGGCATGGATTGCACACACATTGCTCTTGTTCTTACGGCAAAGTGCCAGTGCTAGTGGTAGCAGACTGGCTGGCTGCCGAGAAACACAGTGCCAGCCCGTGCATTCTAAATGCATTATTTCACTTAATCCTGACTAGTCTGTGTGGAAGCAGAGACACGGGAAAAGTTTAAAGGAGTTTTCAAGCGTTGCTTCTTAGAGCCCAGGGTCCTAGGCGCCTGATTTCAGGGATGTGGGCAGCTTGTAGGTGCCTGTACAGCCGTTTGTATAGTTGGCTCTTTGTCTCATAGTATCTTCAAGGGAGGGCTCAAGGAACAACCGATTGAAAATATTCAGATGGCTCAGTGGGTAAAGGTGCTTGTCAATAGGCCTGGGGACCTGTGTTCGATTCCTAGGACCCACCTGGTAGAAGGAGAAAACTGATTTCTGCAAGTTGTCCTCTGATCTACACACACACACACACACACACACACACACACACACACATACACTTGCACTCACAAAATGGTGACTAAATAATAAAAGTTGGCTTTCTCTTCCTCTCCCGAGGCTTAGGGAACACTGTAGAATGTAAGAGCAGGGAGGAGTGCAGTGAAGAGCCGTCCTCTGGACAGGACATGGCCACTGTAACCATGACGTCACTACAGCAAGGGTCACCTGCGCAAGGTCAAGCTCACAAAGCTTAGTCAGCATTACAGCAGGCGGCTCTAATTCATGGCGTGTGTTTCAAAACATAAATGAAGCCAACAAACTCCAACAAGAAGACAAGAAGGCTGGAGGGGGCATATTAGGGACATCTGAGGGGGGTTAGGGGTGAGTATGATCAAGGTGTATGTGCATATGAAATGGTAAAGAATCGTAAAAAAAAAAAAAAACCTGTAAAGAGAAAGGTATTCCTTTAAGTCTGTTTTATTTAAAAGAATTGTTCTTAAAGGTTATGGAGGAAGCTGGGCATGGGGATTCACACCAGTACTCCTGCCCTCAGAAGGTGGGTGCAGGGTTGCTGTTCATATGCAGTCAGCCTGGGCTACAGAGACCTTGTCTCAAAATAGCAAAAAGCAAGCGTGGTGGTGACTGTGACCTGCACTCTGGAGGCAGAGGCAAGAGGATCTCTGTGAGTCTGAGGCCATCTACTGAGTTCCAGGTTAGCAGGGCTGCAGTGAGACCCTGTCTCAAAACAAACAAAACCCCACAACCAGACCAAACAACAGAAAGTTCAAGGTCGTCCTCAGCTACACACTGACTGAATAGATGACTAGCATGATGTGCCTGAAGCCTGAGGAGGAAGAGGAGGAGACAGGGTGAGAGATGCCATTCTGCTATCAGACGTGCGCCCTGTACTTAGTCCTAGATGGCTGCATCTGTAACACACACACACACACACACACACACACACACACACACACACACACGCAAACTCTTTTCCTTGTCATTATCCCCTAAACAGCACAGCACCAGCGGCTCACGCAGCATTTACACTGTGTTAGGTATTATTATAAGTCATTTAGAGACGCTTCAAATCATATGGAGGATGTGTGGGCTGTGTGCAAGTACTACGTCATTTCTATAATTCCCCACAGAGATGGGGACATGACTGTAAAAGTCATTTAAAAAAGCAGGTTGGAGCCAGGTGTGATAGCACACACCCACTTACTTGTAGTTCGAGTACTCAGAGAGCTACAGTGGAAAGATGGAGTTCAAGGGTAGCGTGGGCTATACACTGAGTTCTAGGACAGCCTGGACTACTTAGTCAGATTGTCGATGGATGGATGGATGGATGGATGGGATGGATGGGATGGATGACAGACAGACAGACAGACAAAACCAAGCAACCAGCTGTGAAGCATGGAGCCCCAGCTTGGAGTGGAGTCTAGAGTCCCTGACCCCTTCAGCAATCTTGCAGCAGGCACAGCAGCAGCACCTGCTTGGCTGCGAACAAACCCCAGTGGCCTGGGAGCATTTGCAATTATTGACTTTGGTAATTCCACGGCCACAGCGCCAGTTCCTGGAGGTGCTGTCTCCTTGGTGCCAGTTCTTAAAAAGGCGGGGAAAGCCAGTGAGATGGCTTTTCTGGAAACACTGGCAGCCTCAGCCCAAAGAGGGGACTTGGATCCCCACATCCCAGGATGGAGAGAACTGACTCCCCAAAATTGTCCTCTGGCCTCCACAGGTGTGCCACCCCCCCACACCCCTCATGAAAGAGATATTGCATTATAGGCACCCTGACGGGATGCCAGGAAATGTTTTTGCACAAACCGGAATAACTTGAAGGCCACTCACACCTGCCCTGGCAGGTAGGATTTGCCAGCAGGTGTCCCAAGAAGCTGGTAGCACCAGGAAGCAGTGGCGGCCTTACTTAGTGGCAGGCTGCAAAGCCCACGGGCAGGACTCCACTGTGGGAAGGGGTCACCCACCCTGGCCACATTTGTCTCTACCAATTCCTTGAGGCACAAAGCCTGAGTATCCCTAGGGAATAAATGTCTCAGAACCTGCACACAGTGGGTGCTTCACGGCCCCCACGGTATCCTCCTCCAGCGCCACTCTCTCGGGAATGCTCTCTCCCACAAGGCCCCCCCACCCCCACCCCGCTCGCTGAGGCTCTCTGGTACCGTCTTCTTCCCTCTCCCTCTGGTATCCTCTGCCTTCCTGGGCTCTGCTCTAGTCTCCGCTGATTCAAGGCCCGAGGACAGAGATGGGCCCTACATCACAGGACACTGACATTCACACACTGGTCACGCACGGTCAGTATCCAGCTATCCGTGTCTACTTTGCTAATGATACATCCAACTCACACTCCAACACACGCAGGCTGGGAGGCACACGCGGGGTTGTCTCTGAGCGGTTCCTGGTTAGCTGGGACCCTCAGGCCTGGCAGTACTGTGTGTGGCATCCTGGCCAAGGCCTCTCTCAGTCACCTTGGCTTCCCTCCTCCAAACAGTTCCTCTTTCTGGCAAGCTGGTGAGACTGAGTCCCCCACCGCCCACATGCACCCCAGGTTACAGGATCCAGGACAGGTAGCATCTTCAGGAAGAAATGAGTTCGGGTCAGCGGGGTAGGCTCCGCCTGGAGAAAGCTGGCCTCGGTCTCTGCCAGATGCTTTCCTTCGCTTCAGTTAGTTTGTTTAACTCACACCCCACCTCGGCCCCTGCCCCGACCCAACTCCATGTCCAGATTCCTTCTAACGCCACAACAGGCCACAGCCCAGGCAATGCCCACTTCCCCACTGGATGCCCGGGGGCTGTCCATTGCCTCCTGCACTGGGCTGTGACCTCTGCCCTCCTTCTGGAAGGTCACTATTATTTGTCAGCAGACTTTGCTGCCCCCCCCCACCGCCCGCTGCCCCCCCCCACCGCCCTCTGCCCCCCACATCCAAGGCCCCCTGGCTCAGGCCTTTGCCTCTGTCCTGCTGGGCGCCCTCCTGGAGGGCATCAGCAGCTTCTACACCTGCCTCTCTGCTAAGGTCACAGAGCCTGCCACCGCTCTAGGTGGACATTTCTCTCACCCCCACCCCCATCTTGCCCCTGTCCTTGAAGCCATACACCACTTTCAGCTTTCCAGACACAAAACTTTTAAAAAGTCACTTTTGAGCCGGGAGTTGGTGGTGCACGCCTGTAATCCCAGCACTCAGGAGGCAGAGGCAGGTGGATCTCTGTGAGTTCGAGGCCAGCCTGGGCTACAGAGTGAGTTCCAGGAAAGGCACAAAGCTACACAGAGAAACCCTGTCTTGGAAAGGAAAAAAAAAAAAAAAAAAAAAAAGGATGGCACAACATTCTTTTTCTTTTGAATTCAGGAAAGACAAAGATGGCAGTCCCACCCTCCCACAAGGTGCCATGGTAAAAGGGTGACTACCACAGCTAGCTAGTACCTATAAGAGACTACAGAAAGGGAGATGTGATTAACGCTACCTGGGGAATCAAACAGGGAGGTGGTGCCTAAGCAGGGTTTTGTGGGTTCTATAGGAGTCCGCTGGTGGATTAACAAGCATGTAGAGGGAACCTTCATCTTAGGGAAACAGAGGCCTACAGAGAGGAAACCCAGGGGGAACCAAAACGGAATGCTCGCTCGCTCCTGGAACAGTGTTTTATTTGGGGGGAGGGGCATCAGGCAGAGCCACCCACCCGGAGGGCAGACCCTCTCCCCAATATGGCCCCAATATGGGGCCTACTGCTTTTGCAGCCAGAGATGTGCCAGTGCGGTAGGGGACTCATGGCTAGACAATTGTCTTGCACATGTGACTTGGCCTTCTTGAGTTCGGTCCAAATGAGGGTCTCATGGCTCCCCCGAAGCCCTTCTGGGCCAGCAAGACTGAAAGTAAGGCTCCCACAAAGGAGAGAGGTTTAGGGAATCTGTATTGACCTCTGCCCTCTGTGTCAGGGCCATGCTGGACTTCCCCGGCTGAAGGACTTGGGGTTCCTTTTCTGTGAGAACAGGGGCGGCTTGTCCAAGGGGACTGGCATACACCAGCGTCTGCAGAGGGAGGCCTGTGTGCACAGTGCACAAGAAGACCCTCACAAACTCACTTCTCTACCTTCTCCTGCCGCCTGAAAACACAAGCACTATTCCAAAGGGAAAAGAAGACTTAAAAGAAGGAGAGAGAGGCAAAGGAAAAGAAAGGAGGGACCGAAGAGAAGAAAAGGGGGAAGAAAGGGCGAGAAGAGAAGAGAGCGATCCCCAGGGAGGAGGGGAGGGCCCGGAATGAAAGGCCAGAGCCAAGGGAAGGAGGGCAGAGACAAAGCGTGCGGGAGAGAGAGAGACAAGCTTTAAAGAGAAAATGTTCCAGCGTGAATGCAGCGTGCAGGGGAGAGAGGAGCACTTGAAAAAGAGCAGCCCAAAGCGGTGACCCCCTCATTCACACGAGGTGCCAATCACAGGAACAATGCCAACCCTTTCCTCTTTTCTCCTTCTTTTCTCCCTCCTTCCCGGGGCTGGAAGGACTGAGAGCTGCAAGCTAATTTCTGAAAGTGTGAGAACACATTCCATTCCTCCGAGGAACTCACAGCACCCCCAAGTGCTCCCTTAGGCCCAGCAGCCACCAGTTCTAGCGCGGGGTTGGCTGGCCCTGTCCTCAGCCTGGGCCCAGGCTGCGGTCACCCCTTATGGCATCCCGGGCAAGTGGGACCGAGGGTAACATGTGCCTCCTGGGCAGCCCTGCCGATGAGTGGCTGAGTATCTGCGAGCACTGTCCACTGCCCCAGGATACAGGAGGAGGGCCTGAGGGGCAACTGCTTCATCGGGGTCCTGTCTACCTGCTCCAGCTGTAGGGTAGCACACAGAGAGGTGCTCTGTCCAGGGTAACAGTGTGCAATGGCTGAGAAACAGCCCTGGGGCCCCAGCTGACCAGGCTGGGCGGTGGTGCTTTTAATCCCAGCACTCGGGAGGCAGAGCCAGGCGGATCTCTGTGAGTTCGAGGCCAGCCTGGTCTACAGAGTGAGATCCAGGAAAGGCACAAAACTACACAGAGAAACCCTGTCTCGAAAATCAGCAACAACAAAGGTGGGGTGGTTCTTTACACTGAATACCAACTGTTGGAACAGCGTCTCAGGATAGAGGAGGCCCTGTGGGCAGAGGCTTGCTCTTCACGCACCATTAGAGAGCTACACTGTGCTGAGTCACCCAAAGACCCTTGGAAAGAATAGAGGACACCAGGCCGAGTGTGAGGTGTCTAAGTCCCAGCTACTTGAAAGGCTGAGGCAGAAGTTTTGCTTTAGCACAGGAACTACAGGCCAGTCTGGGCAACACAGCCAGAACCCATTCTTGGCAGGAGGGAGGAAGCATGGCTGCCCCGGGCTTGGATCGGACCCTCCCTCTTTCCTGCATGTGACCACTGTCATGCACTGGGCAGTGGCTGGCCCGTGTCCAGCCCCAGGGAGAGACAATGCTCACACACTGGTGATCAAATGGCTCCCCAACTTCCTCAGAGATGGCAGGGGAACGTCCCTGGCTCCCCTTCTTTGTCTCTCCCTCCTCCTATCTTCCAGGACCCAGTGACTCATGAAACCTGCACCAGGGTCACCTTTACACAATGGCTGTTTTCTCTTCTGCTCATCCTGATGCTGCCAGTGGAGAGGCGGCAGGAGAGAACTGACTGGCTTACTGACTGATGGATTGATTGATTGAGCAGGCTCTGCCTCCCTCTCTATTGAGCTCTCGGTTGGTGCAGAGAGGCCGATGGTGTGGGGGTGGGATGGAAATAGACCAGGGAAAGAAAGCCTTTCCTTACCATCTCCACCAGGAAAGACTCAGTTGGAATAGGCCCCAGAAGGGCTCCAAACCCCAAACCCAACAAGGAAACTAGAGAACAGGGACATGAGGCAAATCCAGGCTCGGGGGCGGAAACTTGAAGGAACCACAGCCTGCACTCAGTCTTGCACTCTGATATGACATGCAAATGCTGGCCTATGTTTGATGAGCACCTACTGTGTGCTAGCCAGCGCCGATACACTCCTAGGGTGATAGCGAGCAAGACAAGGCCTTACGCCACAGAGGAAGCAGCAAATGAGAAAACTGCCAGGTATACTGTTTTGAGGTTGGGTGAGCATGAGATGGAGGGGCGGCGGGCCCCCAGGCAAGGCATCAGGGCTGCCTTTTCAGGAGGTGCACAGAGGAATCATTTTATTAAATAAAACAGCATCTGTTAAACAGTGAAGCAAGCTAAATTTTTATTTGTAGGATAAATGTGGTGCCTGTAATCCCAGCATTTGGGAAGAAGAGACAGGAAGACTGAGGTGTCAAGGTCATTCCTTGGCTACGTCGTGAGTTCAGGCTAGCCTAGGTTACAAGTGAGACCCTGTCTCAAAACCCAACAAAACAGAACAGGGCTGGGGAGGTGGCTCAGTGGGTAAGAGTACTAAGCTGTGCCAGCAGCAGGACCCGAACTAAAAACCTAGACCCACATAAGAAGCTGGGGGTGGTCACCTTGCCTGTAGCCCAGTGCTGGGTTGAGAGGGACAGGCTTGATTTGGGCTCGTGAGAGACCCTGTCAAGGAAATAAGTTGGACAGTGACAAAGCAGGACATCTATACACCTAGGTGTGCATACAAGTATAATACACACACACACACACACACACACACACACACACACACACACAAAATAATAATTAAAAAGCAACAACAAAGTTCCCCTTTGTTTTGAAAAGGTTTTAAGGAATCTTGCTGGTACACCGGCACCAGTGTCTGGAAATTAAAATACAACTACTTCCGAGGTCACAGAGAAAACACCCCATAGATTCTTGGCCTTCTGGTATAATTTGAGACAGGGACAGAAAATGGTGAGACCTGCAGAGACCATAATTAACACTTTAAGAAATTATTGTATGGGGCTGGAGAGATGGCTCAGAGGTTGAGAGCACTGACTGCTCTTCCAGAGGTCCTGAGTTCAATTCCCAGCAACCACATGGTGGCTCACAACCATCTGTAATGTGATCTGGTGCCCTCTTCTGGCCTGCAGAAATACATGCTGTATATGTAATAAATAAATATATTTTTTTTAAAAAGAAATTATTTTATTATTTCTCATGTATGGGCAATTTGCCTAAGTGTGTATCTGTGTACCACATGTGTACTTGGTGCCCTCAGAGAACAGAGTAGGCATCAGATCCCCTGGAACTGGAGCTACAGAAAGGTGTGAGCTGCCATGTGGGTGCTGGGAACCAAATCAGGGTCCTCTGGAAGGGCAGCCAGCACTTTTAACCCCTGAGCATCTCTGCAGCCCCTGATCTCTTTTTGAAAGAAGTGATGAAGTAATCATAGCTTGTTTCTCAGTTCAGCACTGAGCAGTATTACCCCAAAAGTGTGACTTTAGAAAAGGGAAAACATGATGGGATTGCTATGGCGATTCCTCATCTATAGGAATATGGGGCAGGAAGTCCAGAGAATGTCCAAAGTTGGTGAACAAACAGTAAGAGATATAGAGTCAGGGGGAGCTGCAGTGCTGAGGTCAGGGGGAGCTGCAGTGCTGAGGTCAGGGGGAGCTGCAGTGCTGGGGTCAAGGGGAGCTGCAGTGCTGAGGTCAGGGGGAGCTGCAGGCAGGCTGGTACCTTGGTACCTTTGTATCTGACACAACTTGGTTCTTCTTAAGCCCATGGGAGAGGAAATGGCAGGCGGCACCTGTGTGTCCTTCACAGGACACAGCCCTGACCAGGAACCTTTGGATCCTGCCCTAACAGGTGTGGCTATCTGACTTCCTGGGTCTCAGCTTGTGCAAGGTGCAGGTCAGAAGGTGCAGCAAGGCATGGAAGGGGTGTGGCAGCTGACGGACATGGGGAGGGCAGAGTTTAAAACGACAAAAGGGCCTGACAAGGCCATCCAGGGTAGGTACAGTGGGTTCAGTCACTTCAGTCACTCCAGCTCAAAAGCTTGGCTAGAATGCATTCGATTACACTCAGTATTCTTAGGCTCAGCACTATACTGGGGTGACTCTATCCAGCCCCCAGCTGCTCCTGCAGGGAGCTCCACCTTGTGTCCCAGGGCTGGGGCACAGATGTGGGTCCAGCTTCAACCTCTCAGGATCCTATCCAGGAAATGAAGGCAGCACATGCCCAGCCACCCAGGTTTGCCGTGGATCCAGCAAGGTAACCTTTATGGCCAGCTGGGGCCAGTTATAAATAAGTTACTAAAGCAGGAGGGAAGATCCCATGACTCTCGGGAGGGAAGAACAAAGGCCACGCCTCCAACCGTAGATGCCCCTCCCCTAACGATTTTCCTGGCTACAGTGATGCTCAGCAGGGTCTTGAGAGGCCAACAATGGCCAACAACTTAAAGGTATTCAATCTGACAGATCCAGAAGGCGTCCTCTAACACAGCTGGTTTGCACAGACTCTCCAAAGTCACACATACACACCCCACACACAGAGCAGGAGGAGCTAAAGAAACAAAACCAAATGTAAGGCGCAGACCGGAGAGAGGCACAGAAGACGTTTTTGGATGGCAACTGGGAAAATTCAAACAGGATGATCTAATGGACGGCATCACCCAGTACCGTGATTTCCAGTTGCACTCATGATACCGAGTGGGAAACCCTGGCTCTTAAGAGAGATACCTTACTTGTGGGTGAAGCCTCCCACAACTCACTTTCAAATGACTCAGAACCACAGGACAGGGAGCAAGGGACAGCCAATGTAGACAGGGATCCACGAGGCTGCTTCATTAGTCAGTCAAGTTTGGCAATTTCAAAATAAAACTTTCTGAATAATCAGACCTCGTGGGCAAGCTGCAACTCGACCTTCCTCGGGTCTGCAGGGCCAGACTTCAGTTTCTTTTCCCGTCTGCCCATTGTGGGGAGCAATGTTGTGTTACAGGCAGACCAGAGTTCCCAATCTGCACGGCAGTAAAAAAAAAAAAAAATGCTACATGGACTAAACAGTGGGGTGACTAGGCAGGGTAACTCAGACTTGCCAGGGCACCAGCTGTCCCGGGCCCTCCCTCCCAGCCCAGCTGCGGCATGCAGAGGGGAAGTCACACGTGGGCACAGCTTGGGAGCTCTGGTGCTCCGCTCAGCGTGTGCACTGGCCAGCTAGGCTTGGTGGGGGTGATCCCAAGTCCTTAGTGCTTCCTCCCTGGGGGTACCACCTGGTCTTGCACGGCCCATCTCTCACGGCATGGACACAGTGTACCTATCTCCATACTGTTCGTTGTTCTGTGGGGTCCTGGCACTTTAAGGGTGGTGCCTCTGGTCAGAATTTATCCCCACCATAACAGTGCAGCCCGGCGCTCATCTCACCCTAGTCAGGGGACGGCAAGACTGAAAACTCAGTTCTTCCTGGTGATCAGGCCTCAGCCTTCCCCTTCAGAACAGGAGTCCTTCCCACTGACTCTCTCTCCCTGACAAAGCAGTCTTCACCATCCCAATGCACTGGGCCATGGGTAAGTTCTGGGGCAGCTGGGCCACCTTCCCCAAGCCTCAGAGGGGGGTGGGAGGGAGGAGTGGGGGACATTTCCAGTGAACAAGAGAGTAAATGCAAACGCCTAGGCTGGGACTACCCAGACCCCAGGAAGTTTGAAATGCCCTTAAAATAACGAAAAGTTGCCGGGTGCTTGGGAGGCAGAGGCAGGCAGATCCCTGAGAGTTCTAGGCCAGCCTGGTCTACAAAGCGAGTTCCAGGAAAGGCTCCAAAGCTACACAGAGAAACCCTGTCTCAAAAAACAAAAACAAACAAACAAAAAAAACCCGAAAAGTTGAGAGCCCTGCCACCTGTCCCAAGGGTCTAGGCCTGCCAGTCTGAGCCAGGCTTCTGACTCACTCAGTACCCTGCCCCTGCCGCCACCGCCACTCAAGAGCCTCCTACCCCTTCAGCCTGTCCCATAACCTCACTTTCCTTATGCTGAGACCTCCCTGCCAACCCCCCCTCCCCAACACACACACTGCCCCAGATGCCAGCATTCTTCAAGGCACACATGGTTCAAGTGTCTTTTCAGGAACACAAGCCACCTGTCCAAGGGGGAAGACAGAGAGTTCCCTGTTGTGTGGAACTGGGGGCAGAGCTGGAGTTGGGGACACTAAGAAGCCAGCACCTGTGAGGTCATGCTAAGAGGCTGGACAGCATCCTCAGAGGAGAGTTTTAGGCAAAAGTCACCTAACACTGTAATACACACACATTTAAACAACCTTGAGGTGCTAGGGATAAAACCTGAGGCCTTGTATATGCTAGGCAAATGTCCTACCACTGAGCTACACAACAGCCTCGCCATGAACGTTTGCTGTTTTTGAGTTTTGTTTCTCAGAGTCTCCTGTAAACCCCGACTCACTTCCAACTTGTGGCAATCCTCCTGTGTTCACCTCCCAAGTGCCGGTATTCTAGGTCTGCACCACCATGCCCAACGCCATGCATGTTCTGAAGATTTCTCTGGTTGCTGAGTGAAAATGCAAGGAACCCGGGACAGTATCCCAGCTTACTACAGAGAGACCAGGACATCATCCCAGCTTACTACAGAGAGACCAGGACAGCATCCCAGCTCACTACGGAGAGACCAGGACATCACCCCAGCTTACTACGGAGAGACCAGGACATCACCCCAGCTTACTACGGAGAGACCAGGACAGCATCCCAGCTTACTACGGAGAGACCAGGACATCATCCCAGCTTACTACGGAGAGACCAGGACAGCATCCCAGCTTACTACGGAGAGACCAGGACAGCATCCCAGCTTACTACAGAGAGACCAGGACATCATCCCAGCTTACTATGGAGAGACCAGGACATCACCCCAGCTTACTACGGAGAGACCAGGACAGCATCCCAGCTCACTATGGAGAGACCAGGACATCACCCCAGCTTACTACGGAGAGACCAGGACAGCATCCCAGCTCACTATGGAGAGACCAGGACATCACCCCAGCTTACTACGGAGAGACCAGGACATCACCCCAGCTTACTACGGAGAGACCAGGACATCACCCCAGCTTACTACGGAGAGACCAGGACATCACCCCAGCTTACTACGGAGAGACCAGGACAGCATCCCAGCTTACTACGGAGAGACCAGGACAGCATCCCAGCTCACTATGGAGAGACCAGGACATCACCCCAGCTTACTACGGAGAGACCAGGACATCACCCCAGCTCACTATGGAGAGACCAGGACAGCATCCCAGCTCACTATGGAGAGACCAGGACAGCATCCCAGCTCACTATGGAGAGACCAGGACAGCATCCCAGCTCACTATGGAGAGACCAGGACATCATCCCAGCTTACTATGGAGAGACCAGGACATCATCCCAGCTTACTATGGAGAGACCAGGACATCATCCCAGCTCACTATGGAGAGACCAGGACAGCATCCCAGCTCACTACGGAGAGACCAGGACATCATCCCAGCTTACTACGGAGAGACCAGGACAGCATCCCAGCTCACTATGGAGAGACCAGGACAGCATCCCAGCTCACTATGGAGAGACCAGGACAGCATCCCAGCTTACTATGGAGAGACCAGGACAGCATCCCAGCTTACTACAGAGAGACCAGGACATCACCCTAGCTTACTACAGAGAGACCAGGACATCACCCCAGCTCACTACGGAACCTTTCACATGCCCTGCTGCAGCCCGCAGCCACACTGCCTTCAAGGAAGCCGTGAATGAGAATGATGGCCAGGTCTGTTCTGTCACCAGGGCTCACGGGGTGTCACCAGGGAATGGAACAGGCTTTCTTTCCACTGTGGCCAGTAGGGTTGACAGCTGAATGTGGGGAGGAGGTGGGGAGTGACTGAGTGCTAACAATGAGAATTCATCCCAGGCTCCCAATGGGCAGAGACCATCTGGACAGAGCCAGAGGCCACTGAAGGGACACCCCTTGGTGAGGAAGACATTCACTCCAGCCACTTCAGAGAGGCTCTGGAAACCCAAGGAGCCTGGTGTCACTGAAAAGAACATTAAAATCGAATGGCACCAGATGAATGGCTGGGAAATGTTACACATCAATCTGCTCAAGGGTTTTCCCCCTTAGATAAAGTAATGGAAAGAGGAAGAATGGGATGGAGGAGGGCGGGCAGGCAAGGGGGAGGGGAAGAGAGGAGAAGAAGCAGAGGCCAGGAGAGGAAGCTGGGAGAGGAGGGAGGGAGGAGCCTCAAACTCTGTGAGTTTACAGAGAAAGGGGGAAAGAAACAGAGAAGAGAGGAAGAAGAAGTTGGAGTTCTTTCCCTTTAGAAAAGGAAGTATCAGGGCTGCAGAGATGGCTCAGTGGTTAAGAGCACTGGGTTCAATTCCCAGCCCTCCCCTCCCCCATGGCAGCGCACAACTGTCTATAATTCCAGTTCCAGGGGACCTGACACTTGTAACACAAATTTTAAAATGGTCTTTTAATTAAAACAAAACAAAATAAAAACAACAGTTGCCAGATATTGGGGTAAATGCTGAAAGTTCAGAAAGACAAAGGAACAAGCCACAGCCACGTCTCACCTCTGGGACTCCTCAGCTTCACTTCCTGTCTCCTCACACCTTTTATATTTTTCTCTGCAGCCATCACTTCCATCCTGGTGCTGGGATTAAAGGTGTGTGACTCCCGAGTGCTGGGATTAAAGGTGTGCGCCACCACGGCCTGGCTCTGCTTCTCTCTTAGACTGACTCAATCTCATGTAGATCAGGGTGGCTTTGAACTCAGAGATCCAGACGGATCTCTGCCTCCCCAGTGCTAGGATTAAAGGTGTGTGCCACCACTGTCTGGCTTCTATGTTTAATCTAGTGGCTTGTTCTGACCTCTGATCTTCAGGCAAATTGTATTAGGGTACACAATATATCACCACATTTCCCCTTTTTTGTCTAAAATAATAAAAGGTTATAACTAATATTAGAAAAACTATATACAATAAGTACAATAAGTAATACAATATATACAGTCAAGAATTACATTAACAATGTCCAGTCCATGAACATTTGACAGATTCTGAGAAAATACTCCATTATCCTATTTTGGTGAGTCCAAAATGTTGTACCTAATTCACTTTCTATCCTAATTTGTATTACCAATCCAAAATTATCTTTTGATGTCTTTCAAACTTATACACTTTACACCTCTTGAGTTTCTTTTCTGAATTTGTTAACAAGGAAAACTAAAACTATCTAGCCTTCAACTCCCTCAGAGACCCGAGAAGGAAATATTTACAGAGTAAGCAGGAAGTGCAAATAAGCAACTTCCAAAAAATGTGAGAAATGACAAAAACACCTGGCTGCCTGGACAGTCACTCAAGGTTCCTCTGCAACGTTGGGGCATCCATCTTCGGCCTACAGGTCTAGAATATCTGACAGACTTATCTGTGAAGCAGGACTTTCTGAAGGGCTTCCTGCCTTGTCTTGAAAGGTTCTGCAGTCCTTTCTTTTGTGCCCTGCTTGTCCATTTGGACAGCATACTGTCAGCAGTCAAGGCAAGGGCACTTTCTTGCCACAACCAAAGTAAACTCCATATGGAGTTTACTTCAATACCCATCATCTTCTCTGAAGTAGATTGGTGCTGCCAAATTAGTAGTTGGTAATAAATTTCAAGGACCAGAAAATTGTATTACATTGTTAAATGAGTTGTATAGGTACAATACCTTGAACAAGATTAGAAATGTATGTACAGAATGTTCTAACAAAAATAATCTCAAATTTGTATCAAGATACAAAATTTGTACACAATATACAAAAATCCAATCCAATGTAAAATATTTAAAACAACTAGTTGCTTTTTAAAAGTAGATTCAATAATCTACCTTTCTATCTTATCATATCCATATTTTTCCTTTTCAGAGTAGATTCAATAGTCTACCCTTTTATCCTATTATTTCTATATCTTTTTCAGAGCAGATTAAATAATCTACCCTTTTATCCTGTTATTTCTATATTTCTTAGAGTAGATTTGATAATCTACTTTTTTATTCTATCATTTCTATATAATATATTTCTATATCAGACACCCATGGCTAAACACCAATCCACATTAGAGAGAAGGGGGAGGGAGGGGGGAGAGAGAGGGGGAGGGGGGGGGGAGAAATGGAAGTATCTAGAACAAAGCTATCTATGGCTGGGGTGAGGTCAACCTCCTTTTTTTTTTTTTTTTTTTTTTTTTTTTTTGGAGCTGAGGATCGAACCCCCGGCCTTGTGCTTGCTAGGCAAGCGCTCTACCACTGAGCTAAATCCCCAACCCCTCAACCTCCTCTTTTTACCAGAGAGGCCCAACTGGGCGGCCGTGCCTCTGAGCTGTCTGTACCACCATCTGGGGCCCTACACTCACAAGGGCTTGCTCTTGGTCTCCTGTTCTGCAAGACTGGCCTGAAATTCTTCCTTATTTTCAAATATAGGGTCCATGTTTTTATTTGTCACCCGGTCCTGAAAATTATACAGCCAGCTCTGGTTGACCTCTCCAGGGGGCATTTCTGCAAGCAGGGCAAGAGAGGGCTGGCTGTGGGCGGGTCCAGGCTGTTGCTAGATGTTTGCTATCCAAACACTAGTCCCCCATGCTGCTGACTCAGCCACCAGGTATTAAGAAACCCTCAAGCTGAGGATCTGGGCCTAGACTCCGCTGGACGATTCACACTAAGTAGGCCTGTCCCGTCCCTGCACATAGGAAGCACACGGACAGCCCCTGTTTCTAAAGGCTTGCCACTACCCAAATGACCCACATCTCTGAGCAGGAGATGATTTGGCAGAGCCCATAAATCTCCCGCAGGTGTGCAGTGGAAACACCTGCAAGCAAAACCTGAGCAGCTGGAGCCCAGGTGACAAGAACAAAGCCAGGCTAGGAGGCCTGCCAGTTTGTCACCCGCCCAAGGTGGCAGGGGCCTAGGGAGGACTCTGAGAAGGGGTGAAGAGAGTAAATTCCAAATCTGATGAGGTGGAAGCTAGGGAGGAAGCCTGGCCAACAGGGGCCTAGTGACCAGGCTCCCCCTGGCTGCTAGGGAGGGCCCTCCAGGAACTGAGTTAATCATCAGGAAACTGCCTGCTACTTCCTGACAATCCCAGCTGCCTCCAACACAACCACCACAGGGAACACACACAAGAACTGGGAAGCAGGACGGGGCTGGCAACTTCCTGCAATCCAGTTCAGACAACTTATACACACAAGGAATTCTCCCTCTGCTGAGCCCCAAACCTAGTTCATGTACTACTTCAGAAATATTTCACACAGGACCCCTCCACGAGTGACAAGTCATTCTTTCTAGACTCAAAGGCCCAGGAAAAGACCCAAGCTCACACACCAGGATTCTCAAGGCCACCTCAGGCTTTCTTGCTCCACCCATGGATCCCCTCATTGTTCAAAGAGTTCAAAGCCAGTCTCAATGGGACAAGGCAGGAGAGCTCAACCCAGTGGCCTGGGCGCCAGTCCCTGGGTGTGAAGGGGCTGCTGGGAGTGGGAGAGCAGAAGGCAGGAGTGAAGTCTGCTGCTTCCTCTGCGCCTGGACACTTCTTCCATCTAACTCACATGCGAGCAACACCGCTTCTCAAGTTCTCAGCACCCAAGGGTTAGTTTGTTTAGCTTTGCAGACCTAACACTGATGGGCAGTCCTTGGTCCTGGGGCTTGTCACATGAAGTCAGCGATGTCCACACCCAGTTTAAGCAGTGCTAAGGATGGTACCCAAGGCTTCCTGCATGCTAGCTAGGCAAACAATCTACCAACGGAGACCAGACATGTTCCTTTTCTTAATATTTTTCTTTTTTTTTTAATTTTACTTTTTAAATTTTGCCTGCATGTATGTCTGTGCACCATGTGTGTGCCTAATGCCTGCAGAGGCCAGAAGAGGGCGTGAGACCCTCTGGAACTGGAGTTAAAGCTGTAAGCTGCCATCTGGGTGCTGGCATCTTCTAGATCCTTTGGAAGAACAGAGTGTTCTGAACTACTCAGCCATCTCTCCAGCTCTATTTCTTAATATTTCAAACACACATTTTTATCAGCCTTGGACAGGAGGTGTTTAATTTTCCAAAGCCATCTTTTTGCTCTCCTTTCTCTTAAAAATAGAAAATAATAGCCAGGTGTGGTGGTACACTCCTTTAATCCCAGCTCTTGGGAGACAAGCAGGCAGATCTCTGAGATTGAGGCCAGCCTTTTCTACACATCAAATTCCAGGTCAGCCAAGCCTACTTAGTCAGACACTGTTTCAAAAAAACCAAAAGAGGTGTTGGAGAGATGGCCTCAGTGGTTAAGAGCACTGGCTGCTCTTCCAGAGGACCCGGGTTCAATTCCCAGCACCCACATGGCAGCTCACAACCGTCTGTAATTCTAGTTCCAGGGGATTTGACAACTTCACACCAATGCATATAAAATAAAGTTTAAAAAGATATTTTTAAAAAGAAAAAATATATTTAATTTTCTTTTTCTTTCTTTTTTTTTTTTTTTTTGGAGCTGAGGATCAAACCCAGGACCTTGCCTAGCAAGCGCTCTACCACTGAGCTAAATCCACAACCCTATTTAATTTTCTTAATTATTCTTGGAATTTATAGCTAGCTATACATGGCCTGCTGTACTCCATGGAGCAAAGGTTTGAGGCAAATGAGTTCATCTAGGCTCTGTGTACAGTTGAAGCATGTAGTAACCAGGTCCATAGTTTTCCACTGGGCTTCTCCAGATGATAACCAGGCAACTTCAGGTCCCACCTGGGCAGAAAAAGCCACCCTAACAGCTTGTGGGTAGCTATAGCAACTATGGCACTTAGGATTCACTGGTGTGTTTCAGGAGGATCCAGTGGATCTGGGGCTAGCCCCGGGGAATGGTATTTTTACAGCCCCTCTTGCCTCCAACAGGAATGACTGCTGTGGCCTCTGAAGAAGCCTAAGAACCAAGAGGGAGGGACCGCCAGCAGCTCTGCAGAACCCAAAGCAAAAGAACCGCAAAGAAACCAAGTGGGTTTATTCTACTGGGCCAGTCTACCCGATGAAACCCTGTTGTTGAGTGGCCAGGGCTGTTTTCTGAAGCTTCCCGGATGTCCTCAGATGTCCTCAGGTACGAGTCACTTAAACTATCTGGTTTTCTCATCTCCTCAGAGATGGGATGGATGGATAGGAGTACTGCTTCTCGGCTATTCAAGGAGTCACTCAGGAACTGTTTAAATACAGGTTCTGGATTGGTGTGGGGGTGGGGCGGGGGGCTCCCAAGTGATGTTGTACCCTCAGTCCCCCATGCATGCCGAACTCTACAGTCCTGCTGTGCTCCCATAACTTTCCTATTCTTCATCATTCAGTCCAGTCCACGTGTTGTATTATCTCCATGACCGTATTCTTTATTCTAACTACGAATGAGTAACATCAGTACCAACAGTCAGGTCCACACCTCATGAGAGAAAGAAGCCCAAGCTATCAATTTAAATGATGGAAGCTTTTGTTGGTATCCATTTGTTATAAAACAATCCTGTTGTAGAATATAATTTTAAGGTGTGTTACTTTGTTTAACTCTGTAAAGCCGTGTTACCAAGCCTGTCTAAGACACCTGATGGTCTAATAAAGAACTGAACGGCCAATAGCGAGGCAGGAGAAAGGGTAGGCGGGGCTGGTCGGCAGAGAGAATATACAGGAGAAATCTGGGAGAAGAGAGTGAGAAGGAGGACCCAAGGGGCCAGCCACCCAGCTACACAGCCAGACACGGAGTAAGAAACAAAGAGAGGTATACAGAAATAGAGAAAGGTAAAAAGCCCAAAGGCAAAAGCTAAACAGGGTAATTTAAGTAAAGCTGCTAACAACAAGCCAAGCTAAGGCCAGATATTTATAGGAATTTGGGAGCTGAGTGGCCGGCTCCCTCACCCCAAAAAAGGCCAAAGACCAACCAACAACACAATCTATTCAGCAATTTTATTTTACTTATTTATTTATTTACCAGAGACAGAGTCTCACTATGGAATGGGGGCTAGCTTAGAACTCAGAGATCCACCTGCCTCTGTCTCCTGAGTGCTGGGGTTACAAGTGCTCAATACCATGTTTGGTCCACTCAGCAATTTTATAAACATTTTTTATGCATGAGTGTTTGGCCTACATGTATGTCTGTGTACTGTGTGCATACAGAAGCTAGAAGAGGGCATTGCCCCCCCTGGAACTGGAGTTACAGGCGATTGTGGATGTTGGGAACTGAACCTGTGTTCCCTAGAAGAGTCGCCAGTACTCTTAACTGCTGAGTCATCTCTCCAGCTCCCACTCAGCAATTTCTACAAACCTACAAGGATGCTCTCTGCAGGACTTCGCACTTCGGAGTGCAGTCCTATCCTGTGGGCGGTATGACCTTCCTTCCTGTGGGAAAAAGTAGGCCTCACATTCCTCCCTGCTGCGCCTCTGGCTCTGCTCTTTGCCTGGCTCCCTTCAGCTTTGCTAATGCAACAGGAGGCCATGTGCAGGGTGCAGCTAGAGCTCAGCACACAGTAAGCGCTCCACTAATGCCAGCTGCTGCGCAGACAACGGAGCTCCAGTGCAGAAGGCTTGTAATCTGTGGAACATTCCTAGGAAAACAAGACTTGAGCCAAATACCTCTTCCTTCCCTATCTCATTCCAGCATCAAAATGGGGATGGGAACAGTTGCTAATCCTTACAGCTGTGGAGATTAATTAAGAGAATGGTTCTAAAGGTTTGTATGTAGCCTGGCCTCTTGTGAGCACTCAACAGTGACTTTGTGGAATCACTATTATCAAGGTGTTTTGTTCCTTTTTAATATCTTTTTTCCTTTTTGTTTTTTCTTTGAGTCAGGGACTCAAGTAACTGAGGCTGGCCTTGAACTCCTGATCTTCCTGTTTCTACCTCCTGAGAATGAATTGCCATTCCAGCCCTCAAGTTTAAAAGTTGAAGAAGAAGCGGGGTGGTAGTAGCTCACGTCTTTAATTTCAGCACTTGGGAGGCAGAGGAAGGCAGATCTCTGTGAGTTCAAAGCCAGCCTGATCTATATAATGAGTTCCAGGATAGCCAGGACTGTTACACAGAGAAATCCTGTCTCAAACCACACTCTCCCCACCCCTTAAAAACAAAAACAAAAAAACCCCAAAACAAAAACAAAACGCCAAGAAGAATATAGAATCTAGTCCCATCCGAGCTGGAGATGATGAGCTCCTGTGGTACTAAAGCGTGATGTCAGGCCAGACTTCCTTCTGCCCCCCCCCCCCCCCCCCTGCATTGAGGTTCAATCCTAGGCTCTCCTGAATGCTACTGCCAAGCCACACCCTGGCTTCACACCGAATAACCAGAATGGTGCCCACACTTTGCTAGACCTTTCGGTTGGGCCAGTAGAGCTGACCCTGTAATACACCCCCAGGCACGCGCTTGCTCTCTCCCTGAGAGCCCGGCTGAGGAGGCTCTCTGCACACATATTCCTGGGCCAAACCCTTCTTGAGAAGTTTCCCAGTGGGCGCCCATCCAACACTCACATTAATTACATCCACAATATGCCAGGCGCATTCGGCTGGACACTGGAAGATACAACAGCAGCAATGAACAGAGCAGTGCCTTCCCACCATGATCTCATGGAGCTGTCAAGTGGGCGAGTGTGGTGGCATTGTGTTCCCCCAAATATTGTCCACCCTAATAAACTTATCTGGGGTCAGAGAACAGAACAGCCACTAGATATAGAGGCCAGAAAATAGTGGCACACACGCCTTTGCCTTTAATGCTAGCATTCCAGAGGTAGAGATCCACCCAGATCTCTGTGAGTTCAAGGCCACACTACAAACAGCCAAGCATGGTGACTCATGCCTTTAATCCCAGGAAGTGAGGCAGAAAACAGAAAGGTATTTAAGGTGTGAGGACCAGGAACTAGTAAGCTTTCAGGCTTTCGAGAAGCAGTTCAGCTGAGATCCATTTTGGATAAGGACACAGAGGCTTCCAGTCTGAGGAAACAGGATCAGCTGAGGAATTGGCAAGGTGAGGGAGCTGTGGCCTGTTCTGTTTCTCTGGTCATTCAGCTTTTACCCCAATACCTGGCTCAGGTTTGATTTTATTAATAAGAACTTTTAAGATTCGTGCTACAGGCGTGAGTGGCTTTTCTATAAGAACTATTCTATAAGAACTAACCAAAGTACCCATTTAAAAAGTTTGGAGAAACCCCATCAATACTCCTTCTCACCCTAACCTCCCTGCTACTCATGTTCTTTCCTCCTGAATATGTTTTTCATGACTCAGATCCAGGTTTGTACATCCACTGCCCTGATTACTTTTCCATCATCAGTGGAAGTCCCATTACACGTGCATAATCATTCACACTCAGAGCTAGGGACTGTCCACCGGGTGCCTGTCCACCCCATTCAGACTGCTTTCAACTTGTCCAGCTGCCCAAGTAACCACTTTCATGCACTTAGGGAAGGAAAGATGAAGAAGAAAAGGGATATGGTTTTTTTTTTTAAGATTTATTTATTTATTATGTATACAATGTTCTGCCTGCATGTATGCCTGCAGGCCAGAAGAGGGCGCCAGATCTCAGGATAGATGGTTGTGAGCCACCACGTGGGTGCTGGGAATTGAACTCAAGACCTCTGGAAGAAGAGCCAGGGCTCTTAGCTTTTGATCCATCTCTCCAGCCCTGGGATATGTTATATAATTTGATGGGATCAGACCAGCCCAGGTTGAAAAACCACACTGTGAATTTAAGCAAGTTACTTAACCTCTCTGAATCTCAATTTTGGTCAAATGTCCTGGTGATGGTTGGTTTTAATTAGCAATTTGACACAATGGAGTACTTTGTCTAGACTAGGTTGGCCTGTGGGGATGCCTGTGAGGGATTTTATTAATTGGGTTAATTGAGGTGAGAAGACCACCCTGAATATATATGGACCGAAGGGGAGGAGACAGGAAGCTGAGATGCCTGCACGAACGCACTCACTACGCTCTACTCTGTACTGTGGATGCAATGACCAGCTGCTCCTAGTCCCTATCACTGGCCATTGTGGTGGGGCGCACCGTTAATCTCCCTGTGGGCCACAGGCAGAAGCAGGCAGATCTCTGGGATTTGGAGGCCAACCTGGTCCACGAAGAAGTTCCAGGCCAGCCTCTAAATGGGCAGATGGAGTCAACATGGTAAACACTAGCATCTGTCCTTTCGAGACCACAGTGTGATGATGTTTACCATAGAAGTATTTCAACTTTTCAAAACATCTGAAAAATTTTCATAATAAAACCTTGGTGGGAGGGAGTCTTTTAGGGCTGAGGATACAACTTAGAGGTATGCAGGAAGCTGTGGGTTTGATCCCCAACACTACAAAACAACTAAACAAGCCTTCCCTCCAAAAGCAAAGCAAACCCTCATACCCTTTCTAACTTACTGAAGGTTGTCCTCTGACTCCACAGTGCAGACACACACATCGAAAATGTGTATGTGCACACTGGAGCACACACATGCAAACACAGGCACATCCACACCAGATAAACAAAACAAGTTCACTGTATTCGTTAACTACTCAACAAATATTAACTCAATGCAGTCAGTGTCTGTCACATACTGAACTGGCTTGGTCCCTGGGTTCAAGATTGCCACTTGGCATTTCTTTGGGCCAGGTACTTACTTGTTAATCATGGGGTCTATTCATAGTGCTCCCTCCCCCAGACAGGGTTTCTCTGTGTAGTTTTGCGCCTTTCCTGGAACTCGATTTGGAGACCAGGCTGGCCTTGAACTCACAGATATTCACCTGGCTCTGCCTCCCGAGTGCTGGGATTACAGGCGTGTGCCACCACCACCTGGCTCATATTGCCTTTAAGTTTGTCTTCATTCTATTAAAACTTTTGTTAACTGGGCGGTGGTGGTAGTGCACGCCTTTAATCCCAGCATTTGGGAGGCAGAGGCAGGTGGATCCCTGTGAATTTGAGGCTACTAAGCCAGTTCAGGGGAGCCAGGTAAACACAAAGCAACTCTGTTTCAAAAAAACCAAAAACTTTTATTTATTTCTTACTTATGCTGAGGTTATATAGGCTTCGGCCACCGAGTCTGAATTATAACCTTAATTTATAACACAAAACAAAGCTAAGCTGTGTGTGGAGGTACACTCCCTAATGGTAACAATGTAGAGAGGAAGACAGAAGGATCTCAGACTGGCCAGGCTTCCTCTGTCACCAAACACAAAACCAGTAAGTAACCTAAGCCCTACCCCCCCCCCCAAAAAAAACAACAAAAAACCACAACGACATCATCAACAACAGCAAATCTACATAGCCGGTTTATGATATGTATTTATGATAAAATCTTTTCTCCATCGTTTTACAGTCCGCATACAAATGCTGCAAATTTTTCAGAGCCAAATCTGTTTGGTTTTGGTTTTGTGGCCTTGGGGGATGGAACCCAGGCACCCCTGCAGCTGGGCAGGAGTTCTCCCACTGAGTCACACCTCCAGGCGCTGCTTGACTTCTCTGATGACTTTTTTTGGTTCTGAACTTTAGAAATCTACTCCCAGCCTTGGCTGTGACGTCGATTACACTGGGCTCACTGTTACTTTCACTCCTTCTTCATGTTATTCACCGAGTTCAAGCACAATGTTAAAACAGGGAGAGCTACTACGTAGGCCTCCTGGCCTGCTGGTGGCTGATTTCAACACCATGGCTGACTGTTGCTTGCTGGTCACTTGTAACACCCATTAATAGCTTAACAGGTACCTTGAATCATGCTAAAATGGCACCCACACTTCTGTTTTTCTTTTGGCATATTGATTAGGTAGACATGTAATCAATTCTCCCCCAGTACATATCCCAGTTAATACAATCTCACTGCTTTAGCTCATTATCATACCATAGTTACTCCATGAAGCTTTCCTGATACTAACTCTCCTTCCTTCTTGCCCCACTGGGTTGTGGTGATGACTTGCTTAATATGTTATTGAATTCTATTTCCTACCTAGCGTTCTCATTCCTTAATCTGGCCTCTTTGGCACGTTTAATATCAGTCTTATTTTGCTCTGTAGAACGAACTAGAGACTTCTCTATCTTTTGCTAAAGCCAAAGAATAGCCTAACACTATCAGCACCATCAAATTTGAAATTAACCAGCAAAAGCACCGGGGACTGGTGTCTTCGGGTGGGGGAGGCAGTGTTCTGATAAGAATCATGATTTTTTTCCCCCTCCATTAGCAATATATACATTGTCAGAGGAGCAAGCATTTAATTGAGATTTTTCAAATATAAGCCTATTGCTGTGCATGAATTTCCCATCTGAAAATCTCTAGATCTATTGAAATGCCCCCACTTTCCTATTATTGTTTTCTTTACTCCTTTCGTTCTCGAATAAATCCACCAGGTTTGGCGACTTTGTTTAAAAACAGAACCGGCTCTTGTTCATTTCAGTGTTTTGGTTTTGTAATTCATTTCTTTCTGTCTTTATCTTGTGCTGGTCTTTCCTTTCACTTTCCTTGGGGACTGTTTTGATACACCCCTCCAGGATCTCCAGCTGAATGCTTAGTTCACTCTTTTTCATAATAAAGGCATTCAATGCCAGAGACTAGAACCAGCTCTCTCCCACAGGTTTGGTTATGCAGTATTCTGGTTCTCTGAATATTCGTCACTACATCTTTATTTCCTCCTTGATCCAGCAACACCTCGGAAGCATGCTTTACAGTCCTGTTGAGTGGCTGGGTTTGGGCTGTAGCGTGTTTGACTGTGTTTTGACTGGGTTTTGGCTGGGTTTACTGCTCGGTGATCAAAGACCCCCTGGGCGGGCAGTTTCTGTTTTGGGTAGAATGTGAGTTCTTGCAGTTGGGTAAGGGAGCCTACAGCGCGTCTGCAGAGCGTGTGCTCACTCGCAAAGCCCAAGTGCTTGGAAACTTTTTGCTTGCCATAATGGTACGTCAAAAGTAGATGAGGAGGAGGAGAAGGAGGAGGAGGCGAAGTTCCATGTGCCTATGGCCGTGGTCAAGTGCAGTGTGTGTGCTGCAAATGGGGCTGGGCTGGGGTGGGGGGGCTGCGAGGACATGTGTTGGTCATAATTTCTAGTTTAGGAGATTATGAGCAATTTTTAATGTTAACATTTTCATGTTTATCAAATTCCCTTCAGAACCATAAAGCTGACTAATATGGCTTTCTTCCCTTAAGGTTTGGTGACAGATACAACGCTGTTGAGAAAACAGGGTTTTAGCAACCCTCCTTCTCCAGTCAGTCAGAGTTAAGGAAGCCAAACACAAATCATTGGATTTGGACACACCTGAGGACAGTGGCCTGTGAGGGACTGCGATGCCTCTGGTTCTGGAAAAGGGAACGGATGCTCATTCTGGATAGCCACTAGCTCCTGCTGCCCTTTCTAGTGACAGCAGTTAGAGAGAGTGGCCAAACACCTTAGGGAAGTCTAGAGATAGCTCTTTATTGTCCCTAGAAAGAGGGGAAGAAGTGTGTGGAAGCCACAACAGGGAAGAAGGTGGTCCCTGGCTTTCCTGGAAGGCCCATTTCCACTAGGTGAGCAAGCTCCTCAGTCCTGCCAGCCACCTGGGCTCCCTCCTCATCACAGTTACTCCAACTTCCTGGAGTTCTCCGGCACTGAGAGCTACCTCCTGTTCCTACCCTGCATTCTCTCTGCTCTGAGCTCTGGGCTGGGGCCAAGAGGATGGGGGCGGGGTAAACAGTTGTCTCAATCGGTGTTCACTAAGCACCCCCCTCCCAGTGTCAGACCTCATTCAATGTGGTGGACAGTCTAGGCCCATGGATTCAGAAGGAACATCAGGGAAATGGACAAACGGCCCTTTCAGTGGGAAATGGATTAAGAATAAGACGGTCAACCAAAGCCGGGCGGTGGTGGCACACACCTTTAATCCCAGCACTCAGGAGGCAGAGCCAGGCAGATCTCTGTGAGTTCAAGGCCAGCCTGGGCTACAGAGTGAGTTCCAGGAAAGAAAAGAAAAAAACAAAAAAAACAAAAAAAAAAGAAAGAAAGAAAATAGGTGCTCTGTAATTAGTTTTGGGGTTGGGGATTTAGCTCAGCGGTAGGGCGCTTGTCTAGCAAGCCCAAGGCCCTGGGTTCAGTCCTCAGCTCTGGGGGAAAAAAAAAAGATGGTCGACTGAATACAGCAAGATGTCAGGAGGAAGGAGAGGCTGGCTCCTGCCAGTTGTCCTTTGACCTCCAGCTTTCATGTGCTTCTCTCTCTCTGTGTGTCTCTCTGTGTCTCTCTGTCTCTCTGTCTCTCTCTCTCTCTCACACACACACACACACACACACACACACACACACACACACAATCAGTAAATAAGTCTAGCCTGGTACTGGACACACAGTGAGTGCTCAAACTGGCTGCCTTCCTCCCCTGCCCAGCTCCAGGCCTATGCCACATTTCAAAAGCTCTTGCTACATTCTTAAATGCAGAATCAGGTATGCAGAACACGCCCCAGTGGAAAAAATTTAGTTTGGGTAATTTCTCAACAAGCTTTAAGAAACACAGCCAAGTATAGAGGACGTACTTTTGTAAATTGTCTGTTAACACCAGGAGAGAATTCTGGGAGAAAACAATAAAGAATTCAAGCAAAAGTACCCTATGTATTCCCATGAGGGGTCCTCTACTCTCAGGCTAACATTCCAACAGTATTTCCACACACACCTATGGCCAAATGCTTGGTCATGGTCATGCCGGAGTCATCTCCACACTGTCTCTTTGCTCAGAACCCACTGGTGGTAAGGACAAGGCTCTGGAGGGTGTCTGAGATTGACATATTCTCAGTCTACCCCACCTGTTTGTGCATCTCCATCTTCCAGCCCATACTCCACCTCCCACTCACACCAAGCCACCTCCATCTCCTCAGTGCCCTGGGGCGGTGCTCTGCAGGTCCCTTTGTCCTCTAGATACTATCGCCATCAACCCAGGACCCCACCCTTCCCCACCCCAGGACATTCAAAGAGCCAATTTCCCGGCTGGGGAAGATGTTTAGCATGCTTCCAGCACGTGAGCAGCCCCAGGCTCTGCCACTGCACTACTAAAACAACAAGCTAGGTGTGGTGGCTCCAGTGTTTGGGAGGCTGAGATGGGATGATTCCCCACAAGTTCAAAGCCAGCCTGGGCTACACTGCAACACCCGTCTCAACAAAAACAAAATACAAAACAACAAAAGCCACACCAGAAAACAAAATAACAACCAAACTGCAGTCAGTTTCTCGAGCTGTGTAAATCCAATATCCAGTGTCACTTGCAAATTAGGGGCAGAGACCTTGACGTTCACCTTTATATCACAGAGTTGGGCCAATGGAAGGCACATGGCAACAATTTGCTGATTAAATGAAGAAATGGAGATGAGAAGGGAAAATTTCAAGAGGCCAGAAGATTCAGGGCAGCACACAGAACCCCCAACTTCACAGCCCTGAAATTCACAGGAAATAGTGACCGCACTGAGCATAGATACTAAAAACAGAGTTGCCTGCGCCCAGTTCACAGGCTGTGAAACTAAGGCCTGGAAGGCTGGGGATGGTGAGCGAACTGGAAAGCACACCTGTCCAGATCCTGAGCCCTGTGACTCTGAGGTCCTGGCCTTCCCTCTGAGCTCAGGTCTACAGCGTCTTCTGGATCAGGGCTTGCCTGGGTAAAAGCAGCCAGGACTTTCGTTTCATACAGTTTCAGCCTACAAAGGATGCAGTAGGTGACAAATGTCCAAAGCGGAATCGGCGCCAAGTCAGAAGTTAGATCACACTGACTCCATCTCAAGCCGCCCACAGCAGAGACCCTCCCCCTTGGACCCATGGCTCCCCTCGGTGCAAAGGGTGGGCCCGAACACCTCTCACAGGACACTCAAGTAGCCTAGGGTTTGTACCTTTGGTGGGTCCAACACCATTAAAAGTAGTCCATTTCCCCCAAATCTTAGCTGGCTAAAGAGCTGAGTGACAAGTTCCATCCGCATCTAAGGTCGAAGAAGGGAATCTATCATGTTCTGTCGTAAGTGGGGGAGGGAGAGGCTGTGGGATGGGGATGCGCCACTAGGAAGGGAGGACAGAGCAGATAAGGGATCTCAGCCACCAGCAAGATAACAGGGGTAGAGTGACAGAGCTGGGAGCCTGGCTGGTGCAGGAAGAGAAAGGAAGAGCATATTAAAATTTAAACAAAGCCCACCCCAGGGGAAGCATCCAGGCTCCCTCTCCCAACCTGCGCCTCTCATTTCCAGCTCTAGTCATCAGGTTCATATAAACCGAAATGACGCTCTTCTCGCGGGGGCTGGGGTTGTACGCTTTTGTTTTTTTGTTACCCATTTGGGCAGCAGCAGCTGGCATGTTGGGTCTCTGAGGGGGGAGGCAGTTTGGGCCTCCTCAAGCCTGTGGCCTTCCAGGCAGGCTCGAGAAAAGACAGCAGGCTGGGCTGGGCCCCAGCTGGACCAGTCCTGTCAGGACAGAAGGGTCCAGAGGGTAGGGGAGTACTCTGATGTGTGGACATGGCCAACCACAGGCATCGATGTAAGAAAGAAGCTAAGGAGAGAAGGCCAAGGGCCCCCACCAACTACCACGACAAATGTCCCACGTGGAACAGGGAGAGGAAAAGGAGGAAGAGCCGGGCAGGACAAGGAACAGGAAGGCCCAATTTAGACCACACAAATGCTACTTCCTCAAGAAAGTTCGTCTAACTTCCCCCTGTTCCCTTACCAGCTGATGGAAGGATTAGGGTGTGGGAGGCCCAAGTCTGGACAGAAGCCTACACAGGATATCAGGAGTCCCTCCACCCCAGACCCAGCAGGACCAGCCTCAGCATTTTCCCACAGTGGTCTCTAGATTTTGGACAGGATGTTTGTGTTAGGGCTATCTTCCTACCAAAGAGACAGGCCTCACTCAGTTCCCTGACAGTCTCCCTTCTTCCCTAAGCCCTAGGAAAAGGTTTCCCAGGGAACCACAAACTGACTATTGCTTGAGGTTAGAAAGGGCAAGACAGGGCCTCTGAACTCAGACCTGGAGCTCATGGTGCAAAACAGAGGCATCAAGATAGAATTTTCTTTCCCAGGCTAACGAGGCTAGCATCTCCACGGCTTCTTGCTAGGTATGTACATGGGAAAGACTTGGAAAAAGAAGTCTTAAAACTTATAATCCGGGGGTGGGGATTTAGCTCAGTGGTAGAGCACTTGCCTAGCAAGCGCAAGGCCCTGGGTTCGATCCTCAGCTAAACAAAACAAAACAAAACACAAAACTTATAATCCTTCCCAAACCAAAACCAACAAACAGACAACAGTGTTAAAAGAAAAGTTGGTGTTCAGTGAAAAGAATACTATGTGCGTTTCAGCAAGGTGATTTAGCCACCTAACTGTGTATGTCCTTGAGGGGAGACTAGAGGATGTCTCACATAGAGTTTCTATTGCTGTGAAGAGACACCACAACCACGGCAACTCTTATAAAGAAAACATTTAACTGAGGTGGTAGCTTACAGTTTCAGAGGTTCAGTCCATTATCATCATGGCGGGGAGCATGGCGGCCGGCAAGCAGGCAGACATGGTGTTGGCTTTATCTTTGTCAGAAGGCAACCGGAAGGGAACTGACGCCCTGGGTGGTGCACTGGGTGGTATCTTGAGCATGGGAGATCTCAAAGCCCACCCCCACAGTGACACCTCCAACAAGTCAACGCCCACTCCAATAAAGCCACGCCCCCTAAGAGTACCCCTCCTCCTTTGGGGCCCATTTTCTAGCCTGGACTACAGGGTGAGACCCTGTCTCCAAAAACCCAAACAATGAGGACAAAAACCAGAACACAACCTAACTGCAGAAAACTGCGTTAAATAAATCACAGGCCTGGGGCTGAGGGATGCCTTACTTGGTAAACTGCTAGCTGTGCAGATATTAAGACTTGAGTTTGGAGCCAGGCAGTGGTGGTGCACGCCTTTAATCTCAGTACTCGGGAAGTAGAAGCAGGTGGATCTCTGTGATTTCGAGGCCAGCTTGGTCTACAGAGCGAGCTTCAGGACAGGCTCCAAAGCTACACAGAGAAATCCTGTCTCAGATGGAAAAAAAAAAAAAAGACTTGAAGCCAGGCGGTGGTGGCACACGCCTGTAATCCCAGTACTTGGGAGGCAGAGGCAGGCAGATCTCTGTGAGTTTGAGGCCAGCCTGGCCTACAAAGCGAGTTCCAGGACAGCCTCCAAAGCTACAGAGAAACCCTGTCTCAAAAAACCACACACACACAAAAAGACTTGAGTTTGATTCCCAGCACTCAAGAAGTAAAGAGCCAGGCTGCAGTTACCCCAACACTGGCCGGATGGAGATGGCATACCTGGGGCTCAACCAATCAAAGCCAATTGGTGAGCTCCAGGCTGAGAGACCTTGTCTCAAAAAATAAGGCAAACAGCAATTGAGGAAGACATGCCAACCTCTGATTAAAAAGCCCATCCATTGGTTCAAAAAAAAAAGTTATAAATCCTTTACAGTGATTCAAAGGAGAATGTTTAACCCAAGGAGGATTTTAATTAAAAAACTAATTTAACATTGTTAATTAAGTAACAAGATGGTACAAACAGTACAATCTCAATTTTTGAATTAAAAACACGCTGAAGGGGTATACATATATTCTCCTTTTAAAATATTAATAATTATATATTTTTTGCACATTTATAATCCTAATTTTTCTGCAATAAATCTCTTTGTAATAAGAAGAAAAAAGTCATGCTGGGGTGGTGGTGGTACACGCCTTTAATCCCAGTACTCAGGAGGCAGGGGAAGGTGTACCTCTGAATTCAAGGCCAGCCTGGTCTACTGGGTGAGTTCCAGGACAGCCAGGGCTACACAGAGAAACCCTGTCTCAAAAAACTGAAAAAGAAAGAGGTCAATCAGAGATCATTTTTTTACTATCTCTGTGTGTAGTGTGTTCTGGGGGAGGGGTGCACTTGTACATATGCACATGAATGCACTTATGCACTTGCATGTAGAGGCCAGTGATCAATGTTGGGTGTCTTTCTCAATCGCTCTCCACCTTGTTTTTTAAAGGCAGGGCCTCTCACTGAACCCGCAGCTCCCCAGACAGACTGGCTCTGCCTGTTTTCACCCTCCCAGAGCTGAGATTACAGATGTGTGCCACTGTGACTGGACTTTTACGTGGGTGCTGGGGATCTGAACTTGGGTCTTCTGTGAAGCAAGCAAGCACTTCCCTAACTGAAACATACCCCAGCCCTCTTTTTGTTCTGTTTTTTTTTGTTTGTTTGTTTGTTTGTTTGTTTTTGTGTAGCTTTACACCTTTCCTGGATCTCACTCTGTAGACCAGGCTGGCCTTGAACTCACAGACATCCGCCTGGCTCTGCCTACCAAGTGCAGGGATTAAAGGTGTGAGGTTGTGGCTCTTTTTGTTAATTTTGAGACCGAGTCTCACACTATAGTTCCACTGTGGCTTGAGATACAGACTGGCCTTGAACTCCTGGTGATCACGGTGATCCTATCTCAGTCTCCTGAAGAACTACAAGTATGTACCAACTTGTACGGCTAATGTTATTTTGAGAGAAAGGTGTGAGGGGAGGCTAGCTCCAAGATCCAAACTTTTCATTCCTCAAATACATGAAGGAGTTTGATTTGAAAAAAAAAAAAAAAAAAACATACTGGACAGAAATATCTTAAAATTCTATTTGAGTCTTTTCAAGGACTAAGAAGTATGGTCCAGGGCTTGGGGATTTAGCTCAATGGTAGAACGCTTGCCTAGCAAGCGCAAGGCCCTGGGTTCAATCCTCAGCTCAAAAAACAAACAAACAAACAAACAAAAAAGAAGTATGGTCCAGACAAAAGGAATTAGAATCCTCAAGAAGGTTCTAGCCAGTGCATTCAGGGTGAACCCCCTAAAACAGAACCACACAATCCCCCAAAGAAGTCTTCAAGTTCTGAGGACACAGCCTCTCTGTGCAGGCCCTCTCCATGAGAACAGAGGAAGTGGAACTGAGAGGCTGAGGGGGAGAAACCAAGCCCCTTTGTCTTGGCCCTTCTTTGAAGAAAAGGCAGTGGCCACCACAGGGGACCATAAATTCAAAAGGAAGGGGAAGCAACCAGTTTGTAGCTAGGTTTACCTGTAACCCCACTCACTACTCAGGAGACTGGGACAGGAAGAGTGATCGGTATTAGAGGCTAGCCTGAGTAGCATAGTAATAATAGTTTATCTTGCATGGGTGTGTGTGTGTGTGTGTGTGTGTGTGTGTGTGTGTGTGTGTGTTCTAGAAGTAGTGGCTCACACCTATAATCTTAGCACTTGAGAGGCAGAGGTAAGAGAATCAGGAGTTTATGGCCAGTCTGGGCTATACAGCCAATTTAAGACCAGTTTGGGTCACATGAAGACTTCATCTCAAAAAGGTTAGGGGGCAGTTTCTATGCTGAGATTTGGGGGCACAGAACTAATTTCCACCATCGAGGTGTTTTTTTTTTTTTTTTTAAGCCTCCAAAGTAGGGGCGGGCAGTGAAATTCCCCTAAGCTCTGTACACCATAGTAGAAGTGGTCCTCATTCAAACCTGTGTCCTGGAGCCAAGGGAGCGTAACTCCACTCAGAACAGAATTATTCAAGTACCCGGGAAAACCCCAGGAGCAAAGGAGGCGGCTGGATGTCTCCAGCCCTTGTAATAATCAAAAGCCAAAAGCTTTAAAGTCTATCTCAAATATCAAAATACATCTATTTGGGGAACATTTATTGGGCACCTCCTCTCCATTCACTGGGCAGGAAATTCACATGGTGATGAAATGGCACCAAGATGGTCAATCAGACACTCGAAAATGGGAAAGGTGGGCTGTTGGGATGGGTCCCTGGTGAAAGCCTCAAGTGACAAGGTGTTGTGCACATCAGCTCAGACACACAAATCCCAAGAACTTCCTACTGTGACCACCACCTGAAAGGACCCTGCCTCTTTCTGAAAAAACAACTCTAACTTGGAAAATAAATATACCACATACCAGGACAGCTGGGACAGGATGGTTTTGTATCTCTTAGACATCAAACTCTTCCTCTGGATGAAGCTGTAGCCTATACATTACAGTCTTGTATTCTGTATGACCAACACCTCTAGCTTTGTTCCCTACACAGCATTTCTCTTCAGCATAGGGAAAGCAGTTAAGTACCCTGACTTTGGAAAACAATGTAGATATTTCAAATAAAAACAAAAAATAGAACTTTCCTCCCCTTTATTAAAGGCATAAAGGCATGCCATCCAGTTTACACCTCTGCATAGAAAGGTATATATATTTAAATTATTCTGCTGGAATCTTCCAAGGACTGAGTGCTTTCAGCTCTGAAAACTTCTTGACCATAAAACAGAGTAAAGGCATCGGCTTCAGAGAGCAAGAAGTGATCTCCCCAGGCATTTGGAGTGGCCGGCACCTACCTGAGGCCAGTTCACCAACAGTAATAAAAGCTCCCTTGAAATAAAGCTGAAATTCAGACATTCTGATGAAAGCTGGCCACTTCAAAGATCGGACCAAGAAGTCCATCTCTAATCTTCTTCATTGTGTCTGACGCAGCTGGCAGAGCATGGGGCTTGCCTTCAACACCTATTGCCTGAGCTTTGCCCTGGAGACACAAGCCCGCTGGAGAGATTCACACACATTCAACTGGGTCTAGACCAAGGTAGATGGATGGAGACAGGCTCTTGACCAATGAAGTGTCAGTGAAAAAGAAGAGCATTTGGAGCTGGGCATGGTGGCTCACACCTTGAATCCCATCACACAGGAGGCAGAGGCAGGTGGATCTCTAAGTTTGAGGTCAGCCTGGTTTACACAGTGAGTTCTAGGACAGCCAGGGCCACACAGAGAAACCCTGCCTCAAAAAACAAAAAAACAAAACAACAAACAAACAAAAAAAACCCAAGCAAACAAAAGGAGAGTGACACAGAGACAGAGACACAGACACAGTGACAGAGACAAACAAGAGCTTGAGGTGAAGAGATGGCTCAGTGGTTAAGGGCACTGCTTGCTTTTCCAAAGGTCCTGAGTTCAATTCCTAGCAACCACATGGTGGCTCACAACCATTTATAGTGGAATCTGATGCTCTCTTCTGGCATAAAGTTGTACATGCAGATAGAGCACCAGACACATAAAAATAAATAAATAAATCTTTAAAAACAAAATGATAAGCTTGCATAAGTCACAGGAAGGGGGTGCCTGATAACACTGAGCACACCTGGGAGTCCTCCCTCCCTGCCCCATTTTCCTATCCTTCCACACAAATCCTTCTTTATGAATGTTTGTTACCAGGTAGTATATGCACAAGGCACAAAATTAAAAATGTAGACGGCAGCTCCTCTCCCCAGGGAAAGCACTTCTAAGTCCAAGTGCACAGTCCTTGCTCAGCCAGGGACTCTACCCCCAGCTTTCTCACTTATACCTCGGTGCATGACGGGGTTTCCTTCTTCTGTGACTACAGCTGCATGGTGGTTGGAAAATGTGTTTCCCAATTCTCCACCAATGGAGGGTTCGCATTTCTGCCTTTCCTTTTCTTCCCTTCCACCTTTTTCTTTTCTTTTTCTTCCTGAGACAGGGTCTTACTATGTAGCTCTGGATGTCCTAAAATTCACTCTGTAGACCAGCTGGCCTCAATCCACAGAGATCCACCTGCCGCTGCCTCCTGAGTACTGGGATCAAAGGCGTGTGCCACCTTCAGCTGTTATATAATAATGTGTTTCTTATTTTCCCTGGCCTCTGCTCAGGCCTTGTACATACCAGGCCAGCAATCTACCCCACCCCCTTCGTTATAGAAGGCTTTCTTTCCTTCCTCCGTCTCTCCCTCCCCCTCCCTCCCTTCCTTCCTTTCTTTGGTTTTTTGAGATAGAATTTCACTGTGTATCCCTGGCTGTCCTGAACTCACAGAGATCCACCTGCCTCTGCCTCCTGAGGGGTGCTGGGATTAAAGGCGTGTGTCACCACCGCCCAGCTTGATAGGTCATTCTCAAGGCCCTTTTTCCTCTCTTCATGTCCAGTTACCTCTAGGTCATGCTCTTTCCACAGACCTCCCATCTCTTCATATCATTTGTGAGCCAAGGGTTCACCTGATGTTGCTGCAACATTCATAATTGCATTGGATGTCAATCTCTCAGTGGGAGGGAGACTTTAAGAGGTGCCTTTCAGTGAATGGCCAAAAAGAGTGAGCTGGACTCATTCACGATCACAGGACAGGTGGTCTTAGAACATTCTTATTATTATTCAAGAAGAGTAATATTGATTTTACCATAAATTCTGGTCAATCAATAGATATCTATTAAGCAATGACTCTTCTCAACAGTGAGCCAGGCACTGGGGGTGGGGGTGGGGTAGGAGGGGGGTCCAGAAATAAAGAACATAGCTCCAAGCTTTCAAAAAGCTTTGAGTCCAAGTGTGTGGGTCTGAGCCTCCCTCCCCTATCTCCCCGCAACTAACAGGCAAGACAATGGTGGCTTAGAAAGAGGATAAGGCTAGCTGGATGCAGAACTATAATCCCAGCACTATCACAGAGGCAGAAGGATCTTTCTAAACTGGAGGCTATCCTGGACTACAGTGAGTCCCTAGCCAACTAGGTCAAATGAGAGCCTGTCTCAAAAAGCAAGCAAGCCGGGCAGTGGTGGCGCACGCCTGTAATCCCAGCACTCGGGAGGCAGAGGCAGGTGGATCTTTGTGAGTTCGAGGCCAGCTTAGGCTACACAGCGAGATCCAGGAAAGGCGCAAAGCTATACAGAGAAACCCTGTCTCGGAACAAACAAACAAACAACAACAACAACAACAACAACAACAACAACAACAACAAAAAGCAAGCAAACTCCCAGTCCTGGTGGTGCAGGGCTTTAAGCACTTTGGAAGCAAAGGCAGGAGGATCTATGAGTTCCAGGCCAACCAGGGCGACCTTGTGAGCCAGGGACTGGGGCTCCAGAAGTAAGAAACATGGCTCCAAGCTTTCAAAAAGCTCTGAGTCCCAGTGTGGGGGTCTGAGCAGGTCATCTGCTCTTGTTGTAAGGTCCTACAGCATGAAATCCAAAAGCAGAGTTACTCCCTCTGCTCTCCACCCTAGAGCAATTAGAGAGGACAGGAACCGGGCCGGCAACTCCTTCCTCCACAATGAAAGGACCAGGCGTGGCGGCACGTGCCTTTGGACCCAGGCAGAAGTGGGAGGATTTCTGTGTTAGAGGCCAGCCTGGTCTACAAAGTGAGCTTCAGGACAGCCAGAAAGTGAGACACAGTGAGACCCTGTCTAAAAAACAAGCAAATGTGCAATGTTGCCTATAAGTACCAAGAGCTAATAACTGTCAAGCTAATATTTTATACCCAGTAAAACTATTCTCAAATATAGGAATAAAATAAAATTTTAGCCAAGTAGAAACTGTAACTTTCTGACTGAAAAAGCATCACCATAAAAAGCTATAATCCTAGAAAGAGCTGAGATGACAGGGGACCTGAATGAAACAAAGGCTGAGGATGAGGGAAAGGAAGCCAAGCAGTGACAAGTGCGTCCAGCACTCCACAGCACCGCTGGTGAGGCGGCTCAGCAGCTATGAGATGCTCGCTGCCAAGTGCAGCAACCTGAATCAGAGTTCAGTCATCACATCTCACAGGGCAGAACAGAACCAACTCTCATAAGCTGTCCTTGGAGCTCTAATTTGAGTGAGCAAGTGCTCGAGCGTCTCACACACACACACACACACACACACACACACACACACACACACTAAAAGAATTTTTTTAACAGCACTTGTCTTAGTTTGGGTTTCTATCACTGTGAAGAGACACTATGACCACAACAACTCTTATAAAGGAAAACTTTTAATTGAGGTGGCTCATTCACAGTTCAGAGGTTTAGCTCATTATCCTCATGGGCGGGAGCATAGCGGCATGTAGGCAGACATGGTGCTGGCTACATCTTGATCAGAAGGCAACAGGAAAAGGTCTGTGACAGTGGTTGTTATCTTGAGCATAGGAAACCTCAAAACCTGCCCCCACAGTGACACACTTCCTCCAACAAGGCCACACCTCCTAATAGTGCCACTCCCTGAGTTTATGGGGGACAATTACATTCAAACCACCACAACACCTAATTAACTTGCAGGATTAAAGAAAGAAAAGAAGATAGGAATGGTGTTGCAGCCTTTGATCTCAGCCCTCAAGAGGTGGAGGCAGGCAGATCTGTGAAGGAGGTCAGCCTGGTCCACACAACAAACTTTAGGCCAACCAGAGCTACATAGTGAGACCCTGTCTCCAAAAGAAGCCAGGCGGAGGTGTCGCACGCCTTTAATCCCAGCACTGTGAGTTTGAGGCTAGCCTGGATTACATACTGAGTGAGTTCCAGGACAGCTAAGGGTATGTAGAGAGACCCTGTCTCAAACAAACAAAAGACAAACACCAAGTATCTTTAAATCTTTTGTAGTCTGTATACATAAAAAGAAAATAGGTACAGCCATGGTTTTGGGGAGGCGCAGACCAGAAGGCCTCTACAAGTTTGAGGATGGCTTGATCTACTCACAAGTTCTAGACCAGCCAGGTCTAGACAATGAGGCCCTGTCTCAAAACAGAACAAGGGGCCGGGGGTGTAGTTCAGTTAGTAGAGTGCACGCTAGCGCGCAAAGTGCAGAGTTCCACCCTCAGCACCACATCTGGATGTGGGGGGCACATCTGTAATCCCAGCTAAATATGTAAGCCATACCAAATGTAAAGGCCTGAAATCACTGTTCAAACAGCAAAGATGTCAGAATGGGTCACAAACCAAAGGTAGTCCGAATAGGGACTGTGTATGGGGGGCATGTGGCCAAGACAGAGCCCTCACCACTCAGGCTGAACTAGCCAGACATGTGGAGGCAAGCCAAATGCAGAGGACTGTGGCCAAATGCCACAGTGCAGCAAGGACAGGAGAAAAGGCAGAGATAGCAGGATCAGAGAGAAGGACCAGTGAGAAACCAGTCCTAAGTGGCCTAGGCCGTCCCTGATAGTAACCATGTGGAGGAGTCAGGCAGACAGAGAGGAGAGAGGGATGAATTCCAGCGTGAAGGGGTGACCCAGAATGGAGACAGGAGACTGGCCTGTCCACAAGTGTACAGAAACGGGGAACCCAGGATGAGGGAAGCCCACTCCTACAGAGGCAGCCGGGGGTGGAGGGTTCAGGGTAGGGCATGCACAGCGAAGCAGGTACAGGTTTCCAGCTTGGGCAGGGGTGCACAGACCCACTTCAAGCCGGGTTGTAGAGGGAGATCAAGGAAAGGCATTTCTACAAGGGGTCTTGAGGTCTAAAGCTAATAAAGTCACAAGGATGGAACAAAGCAATTGTCAACAAGACAGTTTGTAAGCTCAGGGTCCAGTATCAGAATCAAAGTGAGATTAACCAACCACACCACTGGCTTCCAAAGGGCACCTGACAGTTCTCAAGAGGACAGCTTGGACGTGGTCCCTAGGAAGCCATGCTGCTATGACACAATGTACCAGCAATCCAGTTAGCCTGTTGTATTTTACCAGGCATGCAGAACTGCCTTCACCACCAGGAAACTATGCCATCACTGTCCTCCTGGAAATGAGAGGGTATCCAGGGTGGCACCCAGCTAGACAACCTCCCCCGCCCCCAAACAATCCACACACAAGCGAGTCGCCACCAGGGTTAGTTCCTCACTTGAATCTGGGCATCCTTGTTTTCTTTCCAACCTCATTTTGACTCTGTAGTTCCTAACCAGGGTAAAGAGAGAAGACAGTTGGGCCACAGTGATCTCCTAGGCTTAGTTCTGACTGCTCAGAAAATCCTCACATTTCCCACAGCTCTCTGCGCACTCCCAGAAATAAACACACAATAGAGCATATATATATTTAATACCAGAAAGTCGTACAATGGCAGGTGTGTGAAAGACAGAACCAAAACCCTCTTAGAGGCCAGCCTACTTCTGATAGTGATTTGACCTCGTTTGCAAACACACGCATACATGTTATAAAGGAAAAATCATACAAATGAAAACTCAGATAGCTTAGGAAGGAGCCGAAGAGAGGGGACAGCCTCGGTGCTGGGACAGGCTGGGGGGAGGGTCAGGTCTGGGAGCACCACACATTAATTAGGAGGTAATAAAACCAGTTATTTCACCTTATGATGCTGCTGACATGCATTTGGCCCAGCTTTGGTTCTAACACCCTTTAATCTGTTCCGTTTGGGGATCTACCCCAATTTCCTCTTACAGCCCCCTCCCCTAATTCAAGGGTGCAATTCTTCAAAGGCTCTCCTTCCAGAATGTTTAGTCTTCAAGGCTGCAGTAATCTTGTTTGCTAATTCTTTGCTTTGCAAATAAGAGGAAGTTGGACCCAGTGGTGATGGGGGGTTTTCAGAGGCAGTCTGGGAGCCTGGCCCCATCCCACTCTCTGTTGCCTTAGGAAAATTCTTCTGTCCCATACATGAACAATCAGGAGACACTTATTAAAGGGGGGAGGTGCTTCTATAACATCAATCTGTACCACGAAAAGGATCTCACCCCCATCCCACCTGTGTCCAACAATGCTTGCTACATGTGACTTCAGGAAAGTCATTCTATTTAAAGGAGCTAATTTAAATATTTAAACAGAGCTCCCCACAGCAGCACATGCCTGCAATCCCAGCACTCAGGAAGTGTAGGAAGGGGGATTTAGAGTTCGAGGCCAGCTTCAGCTACAAAACAATCTGGAGGGCAGCCTGGACTATAGGAGACTGTCTCAATCCCCACCCCCAACCCCCGGCAAAGAAAAAAATAAATAAGTAAATAAGCTAATAGACAGTATGTAAAGTACTTAGAATAGTGCCCTTGATCTAATAAGTACTGTTGAATCAAAGAGCTGGGTGATACCTACTCAAACTCTGCCCTGGATATGGAGCAAGGCAAGTTCAAGCCAGCAACTTGGTAGGACCTTGTCTCAAAATAAAAAGAGAGGGCCAGCAAGACAGTCCAAAGGGTAAAGGTACTTACCACCAAGTCTAGTAACCCAAGTTCAATCCCCGGGCCCCACGCGGTGGCAGGAGAGAACTGATGCTCGCAAACTGTCCTCTGATGGCCACATGCACACACACACCCTCCTCCACATGATGATTTTTAAAAATGAAAGTGAAAGGGAGGAAGAAAAAAGGCTAGACATGTAGCCAGTGGTGATGCTCAGCCTTGCAAGCATGAGACCCTGGGTTCTATGACCAGTACTGAGCTTCGCCTCGACCAGCGGTCCTCAACTTTCCTAATGTTGTGACCCTTTAATACAGGGCCTCATGTTGTGGTGACCCCCAGCCACAAAATTATGACATTGCTACTTCATAACTGTAACTTTGCTGCTGTTACAAGCCATAATGTAAACATTATGAGATGCAGGATATCTGATCTGTGACCCCTGTGAAGGGGGCCATTCAACACCCCCAAAGGGACGAGAGAGACCCACAGGCTGAGAACCACTGAGCTAGAGCCAAGGGCTCCTCTGAAGCTAACGAGGAATAGTCTCCTTCCAGAATGCTACACACACATAACCTACATGGCTTCAGGTAAGAACCCCACCCCAATGGCGAGAGAAAAGGACCCCGGTCTAGTCCTCCAGGCAGTGACTTCAGGAGTCCGGGGACAAAGATCCCACCCACGGGCAGGTTCCCCGCCCCCCTTTAACTTCCACTTCTCTTCCCTAAAGCCCTGTGACCTTGCCAGTTTTCCTTACTTAGGCTACATCTCCCTGTGTCCGGCCTGTGCCACAAAGCTCCAAAACTTCTTACAACTTCCCCGGCCACTTCTACAAATCTCTAACGGTGCCTGAGTTCTTATTCAGGTGAAGGGAGGGTCCACATGAAGGCAGTGCAGGGCGCAGGCCCTGGCCCTCAACAAGCTTGGAACTAGCACAAAGCTCCAGAAGCTAACGGTCAGAGACACAGGAGGGATCTGATCTGCGAAGTTGCCTCATTCCCTGCTACTTGCTGGAGAAGATGTTCTCAGTCACACCACTCCTGCACCACTAACCTCCCCGTTCCGGACTCGTGTTCACCTGTGCCACCTCCAGAGCACTCTTGTTAAAATGCAGGCTCAGCAAATCTACAGAGGGGCCCGGGAGTCTGCAGCTCTACCAGGCTCCCAGGTAATGTTTGTTGATGGTGCTGGTACACCAACCACTTAGAGAACAACAGCAAGGTTCATATCCAAGTGAACAGACCAAGCCAGGCCTGGAAATGTGTGCCTGTAATCCTAGCACTGGGGAGGCAGAGGCAGAAGGGTGGCTGTGAATTCACGACGGCAGTCCCAGCGGGCGGGGGGTGGAGGGTGGGGGGAGGGCCTAAAGGAAGGTCGGGTGTTCAAGGCCTGCCGAGGCCTGCTGCTCAGCTATACAGCAAGTTGAGGCCAGCTTTCGTTACTACAAACAAACAAACAAAAAAACCACCAGGAGGGGAGAGGAGCTGTCAGCAGGAGAGCTTTGCAGGCTCCGGCACCTGCTGTCAAGCCCCTGTCAAGCCCCGTGACCTGAGTTCAGTTCCCCAGGATCCACGTGATGGAAGGGCAAAATTGACTCTGACTCCACACAAGGCACCAGGGCATCCTTGTGCCCAAACACATACATGATAAATAAAGAAATTAACTGTTTGTAAAGGCTTCTGAGTTAGACCTGTACCATCTGTCTAACCATTGTTATCAGGGTGCCTTTCTCTTTTTACCGTCTCTATTTCCAAAGAAAGAAGAAAACGACGACGTATACCACCCTGGTTAAAGTCCTCCTTCCCAGCCAGGAGGCTGCTTCAAATGCCCTTTCTCCAGGTCCCTTCACTCCCTCCCTCCCTAATTATTGCCTCCTATGCCTCTGAACTTTTCCCTTTGAAGCACTTATAACAACTGTAATTAAAGACTATTTGTGTAATTAGTCATTCAGTGTCTGTCTCCCAGACAGACTGCAAGCTCTAGGAGGACCGGACAGTGTAGTGCCTAGAACACCACAGACTGCCCGTAAACAAGCAGCTGCCATGGTCTGCGCTTTGCCGGGCTAGCAGACTGAACTGGAGGTGTGGGACATCTCCTGGTGGAGACCTCTAGGCCAACAGTGACGTTCATGTGTGTGTGTGTGTGTGTGTGTGTGTGTGTGTGTGTGTGTGTGTGTGTCTGGTGTGTGCAGGAGCACATATACATGTCTGCATGCAGGTGGAGGTCAGAGTGTCAATCAGGAGATACCCACCTTGCTTTTGAGATAAAGTCTCCTGGACTAGTTAGGCTGGCTAGCCATTGAGCACCAGAAATCTTCCTGTCTCCATCTCTCCAATTCTAGAGTTATAAGTGGATAACCACGGATTTCACGTGGGTGCTGATCATCTAACTCTGATCCTCGTGTTCGAATGGCAAGCACTTTACTGCCTGAGCCATTCATTTGCCCAGCCTGCAAAGGTACCTTCCTTAGCTTTAAAATTCCCACCAGTGTAAACGTATTCCAATCGAGTAGGGATGTAGCTCAGCGATACTGCACATGTGCAAAACCCTAGATTCGATGCAGGCATCACCTGTGTTCAGATGTGTGTGCATGCATCCTAAATTCTTGTCAAGTACAAAAATAGTCCTGATCTGGTACTGACTGCTACTGGGGAATAATGAGACCCTGGGAAATAAGCATACCCTGCCAGTCCTCGCTGGCTGAACCATCAGCAGGCAATGTGAGGACCCTCACTCTGCTGCAGGCTGACAATTTCTTGTTTTGCTTCTCTTCCACTGTCCTTTCAGAAGAACCCAAAAGCTGAAGACCCAGTTCCTTTGCAAGAGAGGCCTGACCACATCATTACTGTCGAGAAGCAAAGTCCAAAGCCAGTCTGCCTGGGCTCAGACACCGGCTCTGAGGCCCCAGACAAGTGACTTGATTCCTCTGTGCTGTTTCCCAGGCTACCAAATGAGAATAGCAAGGTGTTTGCCAGCACCTGCAAGGACTATGGGAGATGATGTATATACTTTAGCATAATCCTGGCCTGGAACACCTGATTATATTATTCTCCCAGCGTCTGAGTCCAATTCAAAACCTCCCTATTGTTTTGCAGAAGTCTCCACCCTGTGGCTCCACCCATTCAGGATCCACTCTTCCCAACCCCCTCCGCCCTACCTGTCTGGAGCTTGTTTGAAACAATGAATCACAGCACAACTCTGCAGCGCCCATCAATCACCCCCCTGTCCCTGCCTCTGTGTGTCACTTCTGGGCTCCTCCTGGGAGGGAAGGCTTTTCCGAATGTCCAGTACATCATTCAACAAGTATTTAGGAAAGGCCAACTATATATTAGTCTTGCAGGGGCTTAGCAATGGACAAAGCAAATAAGCAATCAATAAATAATAAATATGTTGGTAGGGGAAAATCCATTGATAGCCAAGCTCTCTGCCCACACTAAACAGACCTTCTAGCAGCTCTAAACCCTGAATGGAGATCAGCAAACTGAAGCCCTTCCTTCCGTCCCCATTCTTCCCCTCTAGCCAACCCCAAATAAACCACACACAAGTACAAAGTATGAAGAAGGTATTCCAGATCAAAACCCGGTAATTTAGGAACATCCTGATGACTAAACTTCTACCCTGCTGAACTGCTAGGCTTTAAAGAGATTGGTGTTAAAATAGCAAGCTCTCCCAATAATTGCCCTGGCCTGCCCAGGCCCCCAGAGCAGCATGGAAGGCATACCTAGAAAATAAGGCCATGTTACCTCAGCCTGTACATGCATTACAAGCCCATGGCTGGTTTCATGTCCTCACGGCCATGTTCTTTGAACTATGTGTGGCTGCAAATCCGTAGCAGAATGAGGGTAGAGGCCTTGTGGAAAGAGACCCCCAGGGCTCAGATTTGAGAGATTGCCCCGCTATTGACAGGGTACTCTTCCTGCCTTGGATGTTTTTAAACAGTCTCTAAGATCTTCTGGTTTGGGGGTCAAAGGAATGGCGGCACTGTCCTTAACAGAGAGCTAGCAGATGCAGAATCCTTCCTTTTGCAAACTGAGGAAAGCTGCTTGGCGTCAAGGTCCGAGGAATCTGTGTGTGGTCAAGCCAAGGAAGGGACTGGACCACACACCCCATCGGTGTGGGGGAGTGGTGGGCCTTTTCACCAGTTTCCTCTGAGATGCAATAGACTCTTCCTTTCAGTCCTCTACCAATGGTTCTCCACCTTCCTAATGCTGTGACCCTTTAATACAGGTCCTCATGCAGTGCTGACCCCAACCACACAATTATTTTGTTGCTACTTCATAACTGTAATTTTGCTACTGTTATGAATCTTAATGTAAATATCTGATATGCAACCCCCAAAGGGGGTTGTGACCCACAGATACTGATTCCATTCTAGAAAGCGGCTATACCACAGCCAGGTGTGGTGGGACACTCCTATAGTCTCAGCACCCAGGAACTTGAGACAGGAGGGTCACCAGTTCAAGGCCAGTCTGGACTAAATAATGAGACACTTCTCAAAAGAGAAGGAAATCGTAGTTAGCTACTTCCCAAGAGCAGCCTTGCTAGAAACATCTCTAAGCTACAAGGGACCTCAACCAGAAACCATACAAAAATCTCTGGTGATCCATTACTCTTTCCTCCAACCCAAAAGATATTCTAGACCTTGTCTGTCTCCTTGCCTCTAGACAGAGCCTAAAATAAAATACTTGGTTGTGACAGAAGGGACCTGAGCACAGTCAAATGCCTCCTACACCATGAGACCGAGGGTCAGCTCAGAACAACTTGAAGACAACCGAGACACTCTAGAAGTCAGTCTGACCCCATGTCAACTCACTGAAACCCTTGGCACATGGTCACCCAGGAAACCAGACCAGACTAGAGGAAGAAAATAGGATCCAACCGTCCCTCGCCCCTACCCTAAGCTCTACCCAGTGCCCTCAGGCAGCAAACCGGCTCGGCAAGGTGGCTGGAGCTGTAAGTGATCAATTCAAGGTTGTGCTTCAAGAGCAGCAGGTGCCTGGCACAGGGTTACTACGTGTGGGATGGGAGCAGGCAAAACCACTAAGCAAAGCTCTCAAAGGTAAGTTTGCTTTGAAAGAAGTGAAAAAGTGATGGTCCTACTACCTTTCAAAATAAAAACCAGACAGGCCCATCAGCTTTGATGACAATACACTTTCTTAAATCTAAAGTCGGTGAAGGACCATTTCCTCCCTTTCCCACACCAGCTCCCTGAATCTTTGAAGGGCCCTAGGAAGGTGATACAAGCCCTCCCCGCCGTCTCCTGTTCCCACACATCAGCTCTTCTCTTTGGCAGAAATGAACTTTGGCTGCTTTTACTTACACATGTACAAAGGCAAGGCCTGAGAGGGCAGCGTCAAAGCTGGTCGGATGACCCCCAGCGGCACAAAGTCCTGCGCACACCTGTGGGGGAGTTTTGTGAGCTTCCGAGGTATCCACAGGGACTAGTTACGTCTTCAGGTGGACAGTGGCGGACAGTTTCCATTGTGAACGGAAAGAAAGACGCCCAGGGTGCCCTTCGAAGATAGGGCACTGGGCCCGCGGGTCAAGTGTCCCCTCACTGGCAGGCCGGCCGCTAAGACGGGGAAGGAACTCCGCAGTGTCCGGGTGAAAACACACCCAGGCTACTGCTTGGCCTGGCCGGAACCATCTCGCAGGGCGCAGAGATACATTAATGACCGTTTTGGATTAGTTAAAGGCCACACAAGCACCTCCCTGGCCTCTTAAATCTTCCCAAACTACAGTTTAGACTGGAGGCAAGCAGTCGCAGGGACCATAAAAGTCATCTTAAAAGGCAAGTTAAAAAAAAAAAACCCAACAACCCGCTACGCACGAGTTAGCAAGTCCGCAGCTCAGGGTGGGGGTAACACGGAGGCCGGTTCAGTGGGATCTGAGAGTCGGGGGAAGGAAGACCACCGGATTCCGGGGGGGGGGGGCTCCCCGATCTGACGCCGACGATCACGCCCCACAGCTCCGTCCAATTAGGAAAATGACCGCGAGGAGAGGGAGAGGGGGCGGCGAGGAAGGGAGGACGAGCCACCGGAGGCTCTCAGACCAGCCATGGGGATCTGCCCACCCTTTGCCTGCACCGGGCGAGGGCCGTCAACAGGTCCGAGCCGGGGCCACCGAGGTGGGGGGCCCGGGGCCCGCGGCCCCCGGCTGGAGATGCCCGCTGACCACGAGGGGCACCCGGCACCCCAGAAGCGCGCTGCACCCTCGCCACCCCGCTGGCCCCGCCGCGCGGCCACCCCACCCGCTCCCGGAGTAAAAAGTTTGTGGGCAGCCGCAGGGGCGGGGCGGCGAGGGGTGAAACTTTGAGTCCCGGGCCGGGTGCGGGGGGGAGCGTCCCCGTCCCCGAGCGCCGCGACACCCACGTGCGGGCCGGAGACCGCCGCCGCCGCCGCCGCCTCCCCGGCCTCCCGCGCCGCCGCGCTTCCCTTTCATTTTCTCTCTCTCTCTCTCTCTCTCTCTCTCTCTCTCTCTCTCTCTCTCTCTCTCTCTCTCTCTCCCCCTCTCCCCCCTTCGCGCGCTCTCCTCCCTCTCTCCCTCTCTTCTTCCCTTCCCCCTCTCCCTCCCTCCCCCCCCCCCCCCCTCCAGACGCCATCTCTCCCTCTTTCCCCAGCTCTCCCTCTCTCGCTCCAGCTCTCCGGCATGAGGGAATGTGGAAGTGAAAGGAAAAGACGACATGTTTGCAGCGCGGCTGCGGGCCTGCGCGCCGCCGTCCCCGGGGAGAGGCGGGGGGCGGGTCGACCGCGGCCGCAGCGACCCACCCCCGCGCCCCCAGCCACCCCGCCGCGGGCCGCCGGGGGGCTGGCGGGGCCGTGGGCCGCGCGGGACACTCACCCTGGGTCCGGGCGCGGCTCCTCGCACGGGGGGCCCTCCTCGGCTGGCCGGGCCGGGCCGGGCGGGCCGGGGGCTCCTGCTGCCCACCGCCCGGGTTGCTGCTGCGCGCCGCCTCCACGCGCGCCCGCCCTGCTCTGCCACCCTCCCTCCGGCTCCTCTCTTTCTCTCTCCCCCTCTCTCTCTCTCTCTCTCTCTCTCCCTCCTGCTCTCTCGCGCTCGCTCGCTCGCTCGCTCTCTCTCGCTCGCGCTCTCTCCCTCCCTGGAAGAAGGGAATGAGGCAGGGCTGACGTGAAGGGATGCTAAACAGCTCCTCCTAAGCCAGCTCGCAGAGGAAGAGAGACAGAAAAGCAGCCCTTTTATCTCTCTTTTGTTTTCTCACTTCCTTCCACCAACCCCCCCCAGCACCCCCCTCTTGCCGGCCCAAGTTTTCTTTTTCTCTTTCTACCGCAGAGAGGATTTTTCTTCTTTTCTTTCTCTTTCTTTCCGTGCAACTCTCCTACTCGAATTGCAAGCCTGGAGGCTTCTCTCTCTCTCTCTTTTTTTTTTCTTCCCCTTTCCTCTTTTCTTCCTCCTTCCTCCTTTCTTATTTCTCTAAAAGGGTTTTGTTTGCTGTGGGAGTTTCGTTTGAAAATCGAGTCACGCCTTTTTCCTTCTTTTCTTTCTCCCTCTCCTTTTGCCCCCCCCCTCCTCTCAGCAGAAAAGGGGAACAAAGATTAACAAGCGGGGGAGAAGGGAGCCTCAGAACCTCGAATGGAAATGGGGGGCTGTCCCTGCCGGGCACAAAGGGGGCCCGAGAGAACAGCCCCCCCGGAAGCCTGGGGTGTCCTATCCCAAAGAAGAGCCACTGGGATGGGGGTCCGGGGGAGCCCCTGGGTGCCCAGTCCTTCCGAAATACTGGTAGGGGCTCTGAGTCCGCCCCCTCCCAGCCAGGGGTGGAAGCTGGTGTGTGTGTGTGTGGGGGGGGGTGCTCTTCACTTAATATATTTTTTAAGTGGGCAGATGGGCTTGGAGCAAACGCAGCCGCAGAGCCCTGAACACTAAAGCGCCTTTAAACAGCTGTTCCGAGCCCTGGACGGTCAGCCTCGAGGGAACGGCTCCGGCTGTGATCGCCGGGACCCGTGTGCGAAGGGGTTCAGGGGAGTTCAGCTCCTCGCGGCCTCCCCAAGCCTAGGGCCTAGGTTCGGCCCCCGGGGTGCACGGCTGGGGGGCGCCGAGGCGTGGTCGTTAGCTGAGGTCTGGGCCCTTGTGGCTCCCTGCGGGGCCCGGGGTTCAGCCTAGCCTGGCCTCCTCCCAGCGCTGGGACAGGCCGGACACCCCGCCTCCAACCTCCCGGACACCCGCCACTCAGCTGCGCCGCTCGACTCGGACGCAGGGCGGGTGCCGAGCCCGCGGACAGAGCCGGGCAGTGTCGCCACCAAGGGTCAATTATTCATGGGGCGCCTGGGCGTGCTCCCAAGACCAGCTCTGTCCTCGACTTCTCCGGAGGAGTGGAGACAACACGGGGGAAAAGTTCCCAGAGCAAAGTTGGCCACATTTCTTATTTTCCCAAGTAAGTATTGAGCACCTGCTGGATGCCTGGCCCTTGGACTGGGGCTGCAGCTGGGCGAGAAACGTGAGGTCTCGGCGGGCCCAGACAAAGCGAGGGAAGAAGCTGCGGCTCCGGACCAGGTCACCGAGCAGAAGAGAAGCCTGGATCCGCTCCCCTCCCTGCGCTCTTCCTTCCCCTTCCCTCCTTCCTCCCGGCTGCATCTCCTTGGCTCCGCCCCTTCTCATCAATTCCTCCCACACTTCCCTGCTTTCCCTGGCTTTTCACTGGAGGGTCCCTTCTCCCAGCTAGGAGCAGACGCTGAGCCCCATTGTCTCTCCCCCAATGACTGCAGCCTCCCAGGGATAGGACCAGCCACTCCTTCCCCTCCCCCCAGCCCAAAGGCCTGGGCCTTTACTGACAGGAGCCCCAAGGCCACTGCCCCTCGCCCCACCCTACACCAGCTCACGGAGCTGTGAGCAATGACTCCAGTCACTCAGAACATGATTTATTTCTGGCAAGGAGTGAGGAAACAGAAGCCAGAGAGTTTGGTTCAGCAAGAACGACCCCATGATTTCAGGCTCAGCTCACTGGGCCTCTCTAGTGACCCCAGCGGCTTCCCAGTACTCCCTTTTAGTAGGGAATGCAGGAAGCCACAGCCCTGTCATTACCTGCCCCTCTTCAGAACACCCAAGTCATAGCCTCCAAAAAAAGACAAAGTCATCTCTGAGAGTCGAGTATTCATTCATTCAACTATGTTCACTATGTACCTGCTGTGTGCCAGCTCCTCAGCCTGGTGCTACGGACTTAACCACCAGCCAGTCTGGTTCCTTCTTCTCTGGCTTTGCAAACTGGTAGACAGCTGGGCCTCAGAGCCAGGCATCATGGTGCATACTTGTAGTCCCAGCACTTGCAAAGCTGAGGCAGGAGGATTGTCAGGACTCTGAGGCCAGCGTAGGCTACATATTAAATACCAGGATAACCAGGACTATTATAGCAAGGCCTTGTCTCAACAAAACTAAAAAGAGAGAGGCACAGTTGTGCATGATTATAATCTCAGAGTCTGGAAGGTAGAGACAGGAAGATCCTCAGTTCAAGGCCAGCCCAAGCTACATAGCCAGTTCAGGCTGGGCTACGTGAGACCCCTTCTCAAAAATAAAAAAAAAAAAAAGTGTGGGGGTGGGGACAACAGACAATTAGAATGCAGTGTGTGGAAGCACCTCAGAGGACAAGGGTGGTCAGTGATGGCTTCCTGAAGGTCACCTAGGTAAGTAGGGCTATCCCAGTCTAAAGCATGGGAGCGAGACAGGTGTGGTGGCACAGGCCTTTAGTTCCAGCACTTGGGTGGCAGAGGCATGCAGATCTTTATGCGTTTAAGGCCAGCCTGATCTATGTAGTTCCTGGACATCCAGGAACTACACAGAGAGACCCTATTTCAAAACCACAACAAAAAAGGCGTGGGAGGGAACAATTTGTCAGCAGAGCTAAAAAGGACATTCTAAATTCTAAGAACTGTTGAGTTCTAGCAGCCAGGCCTGGTGATACATGCCTTTAATCCCAGCACTGGGGAAACAGCAGAGGCAGGTGGATCTCTGTGACTTTGAGGCAGCCTGGACTACATAATGAGTTACAAGCCAGCCATGATTATATAAAGAAGTCCTGTCCAAAAGAAAAAAACAAACGAACAATTCAAGTACTTGCAGAAAATACAGAGTACATGCTGGGAAAGAGGGTGGTTGTGGATACAAGCAGAAGACAGGGTTAGTGTCAGGGAAACGTTCAAAGTCTATCCCATTTCACTCGCCGGCTTCCTCAATGTAAGTGACTAATATGCTCAGTAAATAATGTAGCCCCAGTTTCCTGCCTTATAAAAATGGAGGTAACTGAAGTCAGGTGATGATTAGACACACCTTTAACCCCAATGCTCTAAGGCAGAATCTGGTGGAGCTTGTGAGTTTGCCTGGTCTGCCTAGAAAGTTCCTGTTTGAAAAGAGAGAGAGGGCTGGGCGGTGGTGGCGCATGCCTTTAATCCCAGCACTTGGGAGACAGAGGCAGGCAGGTCTTTGAGTTCGAGGCCAGCCTGGTCTACAGAGCTAGTACAGGACAGGCTCTAAAAGCTACAGAGAAACCCTGTCTCGAAGGAAAAAAAAAAAAAATTGAACAGAGGATATAAAAGTGGGGGGAGGGGTAGACCTATGGGTTGTTGAGTATCTTGTGTTCAAGTGCCCAGACTTATGTGACATAGATCTGTGGCTGAGTCAACCACTGATCTACTCATCTGTAAGGATGCAAATAGCTGCTTCCCAGTGTGCAGTGCGGCCTAGAAGAACCCACACCCTTTGTGTTATTTGGTGCATAGGCACCAGCAATATATAGTAGCTTTTATTCACTATTACTGTAAAATGAAGGCGTGTCAGGGAGGCGTCCTTACAACCTAGAAATGGGAAGATGGGCTGAAACCAGAGTGACTCACAGGCTACAAAGGCAGAAAGCCAGCTGTGGCAGAGACAGTCCTTCAAAGATGCCTTGTTCCAGTGGGTGGCTGGCTTGGCGAACACCCACATTTGATCGAGATGGCCAGGATGTCATCTCAGGAGCATGACGGGAATGAACTGGCTACAAAGGCCCGGCCTGATCACTGGAGTTCCAGCCTGTCTGAGGAACTAGTAGGAATCAGAGGAAGATGGGCCCTGTGACATCAGCAAAGGCTCCTAGGAGCAGGGTCAAAAACAGACTTCAATTTACACACAGTGGGGAGGGATTTTTGAATTCTCCAGAGTCCAGTCAAATCTCTGTAAGATTCCTCGTCCATTACATGGGTCTTGATTCTTCAGGCACATTGAAAATGAACACCACAGCTAGATGCCCTGTGCCTCCAAGGATCCAGGCAGATACCTGTGTCCCACCCCTTCCGTAGTGGACACTGTGCACTTCTGTATTGTAATTTATTTTATCGAAGTACTGGGAATGGAACCCAGGGCCTCCTACATGCCAAGTAAATATCTCCAGACTGCCTCTTCCCTCTTGCCTACGTGCCTCTCTCCCCTCTCTCCAGGGTCTCATGGAGCCCAAGTGCTAGGTCTACAGGTGTGTACAGTCCCACACCTGACTTTCCATTATCTTTAGCAAAAATACATTGTAACCAGACTGAAAATCAACTAGGAACAGCTGAAAACCTCGCAGGGAGACATTCCGTTTCAGTGTATAGCCTTGGGCCTTCCATCCTCCCGTATTTACCTGTAAATGCATATAATAAAACTACACAAAATAAATATATTTTGGCAACATATATAAATGTTAGCCTGGAATGGTGGCTCAGCCATTAAGAGGGCTTCCTGCTCCCATAGAGGACCCAAATGTGATTCCTAGCACCCACTTCTGGCAGCTCACAATCCCCTGCAACTCCAGCTCTAGGAGATCCATTGCCCTCTTCTAGCTTCTGAGAACATTTACATGCAGGAAACATATACATTAACATTAAAAAAAAAAAAAGTTGCTGGGAGTAGTAGTGTGCCTTTAATTCCTCTGAATTCAAGGCCAGCTCTCTGGTCTACAGAGCACAGAGTGAGTTCCAGCATGGCCAGAGCTACATGGAGAAACCCAGTCTGGAGAAAAAAAGGAAATTGAGAACCGTAGAGGAAAACAATTGACTTCAACCAACACACACTCACACACACACACACACACACACACACACACACCACACATACACACACACACACACACACCACACATACACACACACACACACACACACACACCACACATACACACACACCACACATACACACACACACACACCACACATACACACACACCACACACACACACACCACACACACACACACACACAGAGCACACATGCATAGACATATACACATAAAAATAAATAAAATAACAATACAATACATAAATGGGATTTAAAAAATAAATTTAACAAAATTGCATCACATAAGTCAGTTGCAATCAGTTTGATTAAGTAATATGTCACAAATACCTTTTCCTGTCTGTTAACACCCACAGTATCATTCATAACAAATTACACTCTTCCATAGTATGTATGTATACAAATGTTGGACGGTGGGATGTATGCAGATTTTCAACGTTATGAAACTGCTATTGGAAAACACTCCTATTTTGGCCATTGTTTCTGTTTTTAAAGGCTACAAATATCCTTTATTTTATATTAGCATTTATTTATTTATTTTCTTGGGGTGTGTGCAGGCCATGGTCTTCTACCACATAGGTCCCAGGGATGGAATCCAAGGCATCAGACTTGGCTTCAATCACCTTTAGCTGCTGAGCCATCTCACCAGCCCTTGTGTGTCTCAGCCTAGCCTTGAACTCACTAGTAACCCAAGCTGGCAAGGAACTCTCAAGATTCTCCTGTATTAGCCAGATGCACATTCTTCTTCAGCCTTCTTTGTGCCAGGCTTCGACAGCACTTTATCATAACTAAGCCAGAATTTACAGCCAAGGTTGGGATTTCTGTGCCTGGCCTGGTTTATCCCTCAGGATCTTCCCTGCCTCTGTCTCTGTCTCTCTTCCTCTCAGACAAGGTCTCACGTAACCCAGGCTAGTATCACACTTGCTGTTTAGCTAAGGGGAGCCTTGAAATCCGATATCACCTCCCAAGTCCCTCCCCCATCACAAGCAGCTTCCCATTGTCATCCTTACATATTGCTTCCCAGAGAGAACCTGTCTGGGCAGATGCCCCGCCTTTTACTCTGACATCTTATTAACTAAAATAATTAATGCCATATCCTGGAGTTGCTGGGAAGAATGAAATCAGGTAACTAGCAACAGAAAACACAGGATACTGTATCTTGTAGATTGTAAAGGCTCTTTGAGTGTCAGTAGATCCCAGTGAGGGCCCAAACTCAAGACATTACCATTTAGTCAAATACCCTGATTACTCCAAGCAGAGGAGATTCTTCCATATTGACAGGAGAGAGCAATGAGCTGTTTTCTATTCCAAGTGGCACATGCAGCCCTCTTCCCAGAGATTCAGAAACCTCAACGTCGTCTCCCTGAACTAAAATTTGAAGGTAGGTGTGTTTTAAGGTGTTGATGTCACACACCTTTAATCCCAGCACTACAGGGGCAGAGGCAAAGGAATCTCTGAGTTTGGGGCCAGCCTAATCCATGGAGTGAGGTCCAGGACATCCAGGGCTACATAGAAAAACCTTATCTCTCAAAAAAAGTATATATATATGGGGGTGGGGGAGAACCATGAATCCTCATTATTTCTCTTGGGGAGGAACCTTTGTGTTTGGGCCTTTCCATCTCTGAGAGTCTGAGGGATCCTGTAAGCCAAGAAAAGGGATAAAGTGCACTCCCACCCCAATCCCCTAATTCTTTCCACTACAGTAATTCTGTGGGGACATTAACTGGTGCTTATTAAAGACCCTTGTCTGTAGCCAGACGTGGTGGCATGCACTTTTAATCCCAGCACTCGGGAGGCAGAGGCAGAAGAATCTCTGAATTCCAGGCCAGCCTGGCCTACAGAGTGAGTTCTAGAACAGCCAGGGCTGCACAGAGAAACAAAAAGACCAGTGTCTTTCACTGGATGAGCCAATTGAACCTTTTAGAGGATACCAGCAGGTGTGTAATATCTAATATTCAATTTGTATTATTTACTTTTGTTTGTTTGTTTGTTTGTTGAGACAGGAGTTCTCTGTGTAACAGCCCTGGCTATCTGGGACCTCACTCTGTAGACCAGGCTGACCACCTGAAAATCAGAGATCCACCTGCCTCTGCCTCCTGAGGGCTGGGATTAAAGTGCTGGGATTAACCAGTTTACATGGCTTGACACTTGGTTTTTACTATCAGACCTCGCAACTAGCATCCAGCTGAAGTACAGAAGAGGACCCCAGGAGTCACACCTGGCTGCAGAGAGCACAAGTCGGTGCTGTGCTCCTGACCAGATGTGCTGCTTAAAATATCAGGAGAAAAAGCCAAGTGTAAAGTGGCATGCCTCCAACCCCAGCCCCTTAGGAATTAGAGGCAGGAGAATCAGTTCAAGGTCAAGGTCACCCTTAGCTACGTGGTAAGTTTGGGGCCAGCCTGGGCTAAAAAAGGCTATTTCCCCCTCCCCCCATACACATACACACAAAAGAAAACTAACAAAGTCAGGTCTGGTAGTGCGGTGCATGTCCGTAATCCCAGTACTCAGGATGTGGAGACAGGGAATCAGGAGTTTGAGGTCACCCTCAAGTACACAGTGAGTTTAAAGCTAGCTAGCCTGAGCTAATGTCACACCCCACACCCCAGGAAAAAAGAGGAAGAAAAAAATTGCCACAGAAAAGTTTCATAATAGCTATAAACAGGCAACAGCTAGCTTCCTTAAACACCAGAGAGATATAAGACCACGAGTATACAAATTATTATGCAAATTGATGCAAAGCCTGGGCAATAATTATATACTACAAATGAAGGGAAGTTTGGGCTGGAGAGATGGTTCAGTGGTTCGGAGCTCTTGCAGATCTTCCGGAGGACCTGGGTTCAATTCCCTGCAGCCCCTACGTCGGTCTGTGACCCCAGTCACAGGGGCACTGCAAGCATATGGTACACAGACATACATGCAACCAAAACACTGTACACATAAAGTAATAAAAACAAGTCTTTATTTATCCATTTATTTATCTATCTATTTATTTATTTATTTTTCTATTATCAGCTCGATACAGTATAAATCCTTATCCAAATAGTGAAATGTTTGATAGAGGCTTGCCCAGTAATTGAGTAAAACCAAAATTTATTATAAAAAACAAAATTAATAAATAAATAAAGTGAAAACAAGAGTAAAAAAGTATATTTTAAAAAGGGAAGTTTAGGGACTGGAGAGATGGCTCAGCAGTTAAGAGCATTGACTGCTCTTCCAGAGGTCATGAGTTCAGTTCCCAGTACCCACATGGCAGCTAACAACTGTCTGTAACTACAAGATCTGATACCCTCACACAGAGGTGCATACAGGCAGAACACCAATGCTCATAAAATGAAAATAAATAAATTATTATTTTTTTTTTAAAAAAAGGGAAGTTTAATAGTTTCTACCTCTTGTTCCCCCCCACACACACACTTTGTTTTTTTGAGACAGGGTTTCTCTGTGTAGGCCTGGGTCCTGGAACTTGCTCTGTAGACCAGGCTGGCCTTGAACTAACAGAGATCTGCCTGCCTCTGCCTTCCAAGTGATGAGATTAAAGGCTTGTGCCACCACCGCCCGGCCTCTTTTTTTTTTTAAGTGAAGTTCTATAATTTTTATTTTATTTTTTGTAACACTGGGACCTAGGCAAGAACCCTGGGTTGGATCTTTAGCCCTCTTTTTGCTTTAAAACACACACACACACACACACACACACACACACACACACACACACATTGAACCGTGTGTGAACAGTGCCCGAGTAGGCTAGAAGAAGACACCAGATCCCCTGGGAAGTAGTTGTGAGCTGCCATGTGGGTGCTGGGAATCGAACCCAAGTCCTCTGCAAGAGCTGTGAGTGCTCTTAGCCACTGAGCCATCTCAGCTGTTGCCTTTCATTGTTAAGATTCTTTCCTTCTTCCCTGTCTACTCTCATCCATGTACCAGGCAGGCCTGGCCCTGCTTAGCTTTGAGATCAGAGGAAATAGGATACATTCTGGGAGATATGACCAGAGACACTGTGCTAGCCTTTAAATTGATACTTTATTTTTGATTCACCTCTTTTATCCCAGAGCTACCTTGGAGAATCCTCAATAACTGGTTCATAACATTCATTTCCAGTTGTAGCATTTGGGGAACAGGGAACGTGGGTTAGATGACATCTGCATTTTCAAATTTATTAAGATTTTTCCCTGTGGTAGAAAATAAGATCCTTGTTTAAAACTATTTTTCAGCACTGGGAAACTTGTCTGGGTAACTCGGGTGGGAGCCAACAGCAGAGCTATCTAGAGGAAGTGGAAAGAAGAGAGAAATGGGAACAGGAAGTAAGTTTCTGAGAGGGAACCGGTCTTGACAGCCAAGGGGCTGAAGGCACTGCTGTGCACCTGATGCATGCTGGGAGGTGGGAGTCTAGCCTGTGGAGGTCAAGTTAGTTGCTTCCCAAGTCGTCCTCACTAAACAGTCTTTCCGTCTTCCTAAGTAAAGCAAGGATTTTTGTCTATTTGGGTTTTTTTGTGTTGGACAGTCTAAGGAGATCCCATGTCAAAGCAAAAACAAACAAAACCCGAACAGCAGAAACAACAAAGACAGACCACAGTTCTCTTTAGCTTCAGCTGGCCTTGACTCACAGGGGCCCAGGCCTGGACTTAAACTCAAAGCAATCCTCCTGCCTACCAAACCTAGCTTACTTTCATTTGAGAGAGCAGGTGAAACCTAGCCTCTCAGGCTGGGGTGTGGTTCCAGGACTGGTGGGGTGAGGTACTGGGTTCAATCTCCTGTACCATAAACAAACAAACAAACAACAAACAACAAACATTAAATGACAAGGCCGGGGCAAGGAGCCCCATACTTGAGGCCAGCCTGGGCTACAAGAGACCCTATCTGAAACAAAAACAAAATACAAGGCAAAGGAAGGAGCCAAAAAAGAAAAAAATGAATGGCTTAGTAGTAGAAAATGTGATTATAAAAAGAGAATTTATATCTAAAGAATCCACAGGTCAGGCACGGTGATGTATACCTTTAATTCCAGCATGCTCTGGAGGGAGAAGTGGGTGGATTTCTGTGGGTTTGAGGTTAGCTGGGTCTACATAGGAAGTTCCAGGGAAGCCAGTGAGGGCTACATGGTGAGGCCTTGTCTCAAAACAAACAGAACCAATACAGCATAGGCTCAGCAATCACTGGGGGCAGAGGCAGAGGCAGGAGGATCTTGGCAAGTTCAAGGGCAGCCAAGACTGCATAGTGGAACTGTCTCAAAAACAAAGAATTAAAAACTACAAACAAAACACTAAGGATTCACACAGATAAGTCCTAGGTTTTGTAAATGCTTTCTAGAGATCTGAAATCAGGTTCTTCTTCCTCTCTGTCTCTCTGTCATAGAATTTCACCCTGTGGCCCAAGCTGGCCTAGAACTCACAGCGATGATACTCCTGCTTCAGCTTCCTAATTGCTAGGATTGGATTATAGGTGTGAGCTACCATACCTGTGTCTTCAGACTGTTTACTGAATGACTTAAAGGAAATTCCGAAGGATAATCCTAAACACACAGCTTACTCAGGCTTACCATGATTTTCAAGGACAATGACTGTTTACTGAGCCTGTATGAAGGTGGCTTTGGGTACAGGGCTGGTCATGGACTCCCAGACTCAGGGACAGGCTGAGGAGGACAGATTGCTGGGACTTTTGGGTGGCCCTGCTCGAAGTCTGCCCACGGGATGGTTACATCTCAGGTCCTCTGAGCTATCTGCCGGCCCTGCTCCTCCTCCCCCATCCTCCCTTCCCACCCTACAACCTCTTTATCTCTCTTCACAAAAAGCTCCATTCTCTTCTTGCACAATACACTTCCACAATAGATACTCTATTCCACCCAGAGCTTAAATCAGCAACCAAAAGGCTGGTTCCTCTTCCCACCCAGTTCTCCAAACATTTCTAGAGGAAGAGAAGTCATTGCATTGCACAACATAACCTCCATTTGCTTGGCTGTTTCTCCCACAAACTGCAAGCTCCCTGAAGGCTCTGTGTGGGGCCTTTGCCTGGGACTGGAGAATGCCTTGTTTTCTAAATGCCCAAGCAATTGTTTCAGAATAATGTAAGTATTCTGGCCATGAGGACAAAACTAGGTTAAGCAGGAAAGTTCTGGAGGGGACAGAAGTGCTTGTGAATCCCCTGGACTATGGTGATGTAACATGTAGCACACACATGTGCAAACTCGCCAAACTTATACATGGATTATATGCAGCCTTTACATACCAGTTAGATATGTTTTAGAAAAGCTAGATATGGGAGGGGAGAAACATGGTTTGTTCAAGGAAGAGGGAAAATGTATACTCATTAAAGAAATTTGACAAATCCTCTATAACCGATAGAAAATAGAAACCAAAGGGCTGGACAAATGGTTTGGCAGTTGAGAACACTTGCTGCCCTTGCAGAGGACGCAGGTTCAGGTCTCCGGGGAATCTGGAAGACCTGAATTCAGAGGACACCTACACAACACACACACACACACACACACACACACACACACACACACACACACACACATTACAAGTAAATTATCTTTAAAAATAAATTAACACCCATAATCCCAACAAATAGAAATAACTTACAACTTCTTTTTTGTTTTGTTTTGTTTTTCGAGACAGGGTTTCTCTGTGTAGTTTTGCGCCTTTTCCTGGATCTCACTCTGTAGACCAGGCTGACCTCTAACTCACAAAGATCCACCTGCCTCTGCCTCCTGAGTGCTGGGATTAAAGGCATGCACCACCACCACCCGGCTACAACTTTTAAAAATTATATTTATTTGTTTATTTATCTTATGTATGTGTGTGTGGGCACAGGTGTGGTGGAGGTCTGAGGACAGAGCCATTCTCTCCTTTCACAGTGTGAATTCTGGGGTGAGCATAGTAAGGCTTGGCAGCAAGAGCTTTTACACACTGAGCCATGGGGCTAGAGAGATGGGAAAATCATGTGTGATAGTTTGGATGAGAATGGTCCTCTTAGGCTCATATGTTTGAATACTTAATTCCCAGTTGGTGGAACTGTTTGGGAAGCATTAGGAGGTGTGACCTTGTTGGAGGAAGTGTATCATAGGGGGTGGGCTTTGAGGTTTCAAAAGCCCATGCAATTCCCAATTAGTTCTCTCTGCTTCAAGCTTATGAATCAAGATGTGAACTCTCAACCACAGCTCTACCCCCATGCCTGCCTGCCTGCTGCCATGCTCCCTACCATAATGGTCATGGACTCTAACCCTCTAAAACCAAACTGTAGGCCCCAAATTAACTTTTATAAATTGCCTCAGACATAGTATCCTTTCTTCTTTCTTTTTTTTCGAGACAGGGTTTCTCTGTGTAGCTTTTGTGCTTTTCCTGGAACTCTCTCTGTAGCCCAGGCTGGCCTTGAACTCACAGAGATCTGCTTGCCTCTGTCTCCTGAGTGCTGGGATTAAAGACGTGCACCACCACCCCATTCATGGTATCTTATCATAGCAATAAAAAAGTAAATAAGACAGGACATTTTGTAGTTGGACTTTCCTTTGGGCCACCAGCTCACAAACAATAACATGGAGGATTATTAATTATGAAAGCTTGGCCTTAGCTTAGGCTTTTTCCCAACTACCTCTTATAACTTAAATTAACCTGCTTCTATTAATTGCCTTTCTGCCACGTGGCTCAGTTACTTCTCTGAATTGTATGTCTGACTTCTTAAGTGTCTTGTTGGCATCTCTTGCCAGCCTAGATTCATCCTGAGGCCATCTCTCTGCCTGGAAGTCCCACCTAGTCTCTCCTGCCTAGGCAATGGCCATTCAGCTCTTCATTAAGCCAATCACAGTGACACATCTTCACACAGTGTAAACTAATATTCTGAAGCAACATTTATTTTTAAAAATAACTTTGTATTATATGTGTTTATTTATTTCCAGGGGAGACACATGTGCCCAAGTCTGCATGTGGAGGTCAGAGGACAACTTTCAGGAGGCCCTTCTTTCCTTCCAACGAATGGATCTCAGAAATGGAACTTTGGTTAAATCTGGGCATGGCAGCAAATGCCTTCAGGTATTGAGCTATCTTGTAGTGGCCCCTCTTTTGTTGTGGGGACAAGGTTTCCCTGTGCAGCCTAGGCCAATATCAAACTCATGAGATCCTTCTGGCTTAAAGCTATCATGATCAGAAGTAATGACTATCTCCCCCCCAGGCTGGCCTCATCACAGAGACCCGCCTGCCTCTGCCTCCCAAATGCTGGGATTAAGGCGTCCACAATCATGCCTAGTGGAAATAAACTTTTTTTTTTTTTGAGCTGAGGATCGAACCCAGGGCCTTGTGCTTGCTAGGCAAGTGCTCTACCACTGAGCTAAATCCCCAACCTGCGGAAATAAACTTTTTAACATACATTTTCAAGCATTTTATATGTATTTTTCTGGATAAAATGAATGTATACATAAAATATTACAAAAACGGAATTCTGATTCATGTATAATTTGCTGCCTTACTCAGGGTGTTACAAACATCCCCACTGTTAAGTATTTTTCAAAAACTTGCCTGTTAAGATGTGTGACTTGGGGGCTGGAGAGAAGGCTCAGAGGTTAAGAGCACCGGCTGTTCTTCCAGAGGTCCTGAGTTCAATGCCCAGCAACCACATGGTGGCTCCCAACCATCTGTAATGAGATCTGGCGCCCTCTTCTGTGTACATAATAAATAAATACATCTTTTTAAAAAAGATGTGTGACTCAACAGTAGAGGATTGGCCTAGCATGCTCAGGTTGTGGAGTATGAGATTCTTTCCTTCCTTGTGTGCTGCAGGCCTATGATCCTAGCTATCAGGGAGACGAGGCAGGAATGAAGGCAGCCTGGGAGAGAGAGGGAGCTCAGGGACCTCTTGAGTACGTTGGCATGACAGCATCTCAGGATTTCCAAGCAAGGGGCTGGAGAGCCGATGATGCAGTGGTGAAGAGGTACTTGCTCTTACAGAGGACCAGAATACAACTCCCAGCACCCATGCTGGACAGCTCACAACTGCCTAGAACTCCAGTTCCAGTGGATCTGAAGTCTTCCTTCTTGTTACTTCCAAAGACATCTGTACACATGTGGTACACATACAGACACTCACACATACGCACATGAAATGAAATCTTTAAAAAAAAAAATGCAAAAAGAAAGTGATGAAGAAATATCTTCGTGGCTGCTCTTTTGAGGACCCAGGTTCAATTCCCAGCACCCACATGGCAGTTCACAACTACTTCTAACTCTAATCCCAGGGGATACATACACATAAGATAAATATATTTGTAAAGCAAAAAGAGGGCTGAGGATCTAACCCAGTGTTAGGGTTCTTGTCTACCATGTGCAAGGTCCTAGGTTCAATTCCATCTGCTCACAACCATCTGTAACTCCAGTTCCAGCCTTCTTATCTCTTTGGGCACCAAGCATACTTGTAGTGTGCGTGCACACACACACACACACACACACACACACACACACACACACACAGGTAAAATATCCATCCATCCATACAGGAATGCATGTAGTGCACATAAATACTTGCAGGCCGAAAAATAATCCATATATATGTGTGTGTATGTATGTATGTATGTATGTATGTATGTATGTGTATATGTTTATGTATATGTATATACATACACACATATGTATTTGTGAAGGTCTGGAAAGATGGCTCAGCAGTTAGCAACAGTTTTTTGTTTTTTGTTTTTTCCGAGACAGGGTTTCTCTGTAGCTTTGGAGCCTGTCCTGGACTAGCTCTGTAGACCAGGCTGGCCTCGAACTCACAGAGATCCACCTGCCTCTGCCTCCCGAGTGCTGGGATTACAGGCGTGCGCCCACCACCCAGCCTAGCAACAGTTTTTTAACAGTTAATAACAGGGCCTCTTTTGGGGGCCCTGGGATCAATTCTCAGTGCCCACCTGGTAACTATGACCCTGTAACTTCAGTTCTTGGGGATCCAATGCCCTCTGCTGGCTTCCCTAGGTAACTACATGCATACAGTACACAGACATAGACACAGGTGGAACATCCATAGTACAAATAAAAATAAACACACATTTAAAAAACAGTTTTCGGGTTGGGGATTTAGCTCGCAAGGCCCTGAGTTCGATCCTCAGCTCAAAAAACAAAACAAAACAAACAAACAAAAAACAGTTTTTGTGGGCCAGTGAGATGACTCAGTGGGTAAAGGTGTTTGCCATGTAAAGGTGGAAAAAGAAAATGGATTCCACAAAGTTGTCCTTTAACCTCCACACTGGTCACACACACACACACACACACACACACACACACACACACACACACACACACATACACTTTATTATTGTTATTATTTAAATAAAAATGAGTTGCTTGGTGGTGGCACACACCTTTAATCGCAGCACTCAGGAGGCAGAGGCAGATGGATCTCTAGTTTGAGACCAGCCTGGGCTACAGACTGAGTTCCAGGACAGCCAGATATACACAGAGACACTCTATCTTGAAAAACAAAAATAAAATGACTCAGCAGTTAAGAGCACTTGTTCTCTTCTTGATGACCCACATGATGACTAGCAACCATCTTTAACTACATTTCCAGAGGATCCATCACCCTCTTCTGGCCTTCATGGGCACTGCATGCAAAACACCCATACACACATAAAATTTAAAAAAATAAAATAAAAAAAAAAAAAGAGTCAAGGGTGATGGCCAGATGGTGGTGGCGCATGCTTGTAATCCCAGCACTGGGGAGGCAGAGGCAGGTGGATCTTTGTGAGTTCGAGGCCAGCCTGGTCTACAGAGCTAGTCCAGGACAGCCTCCAAAGCTACAGAGAAACCCTGTCTTGAAAAGAAAGAGAGAGAGAGCGGGAGGGAGGGAGGGAGGGAGGGAGGGAGGGAGGGAGGGAGGAAGGAAGGAAGGAAGGAAGAAAGGAGGGAGGGAGGGAGGAAGGAAGGAAGGAAGGAAGAAAAGGAGGGAGGGAGGGAGGAAGGAAGGAAGGAAGGAAGAAAAGGAGGGAGGGAGGGAGGGAGGAAGGGAGGGAGGAAGGAAGGAAGGAAGGAAGGAAGGAAGGAAGGAAGCTGAGGGTAAAGGCTGTGGTTATCCCAGCCTTTGAGAGGCAGAAGCAGGAAGATAACAAATTCAAGGCCAGCTTGGTCAACTTCAGATCCAGTTTCAAAACAAGAGGAGGAGGAGGAAGAAGGGAAGAAAATAGAAAATAGGGTAGAATTAACACCCTTGTCCTTGGGCTGTTTCATTTCTGTAAAAGACAAAGTCTCATTAACACAGGACTTAAGAGAAAGGTCTAGATAGAACAACAAAGAGAAAGATACTAGAAATTTAAAAGCCCAGCTTTGATGGCACACGCCTGTAATCCCACAACTCATGAGGGTGAGGCAGAAGAACTTCAAGTTCAAGGCCAAAACTTGGGCTACACTGGGAGAGCCTGCTTCAAAATAGAATAAAAATAAGAAGTATTGTGCTTTGGATCAGAAATGTCTCCTGCAGACTCACGTGTCAGAACCCTCGATCGCCAGCTAGCAGCGCGGTTCCGGGACTGAGCCTGGCTGGCGGAAGTGGGTCACCGGGAGTGGTTCTCGGAGTTGCAGCCAGGCCCTGCTTCAGCTTCCATTCTCTCTGCTTCCTGAGCTGTCAAGATGTGTGACATGCTTCGACTGTCCCCACACACTGCCACCTCCACAGAGCTGTCTCCCCTGCCTTCCCGGACTCGGTGGACTAAACATCCGGGAACCCAAGCGAATCCTGCCTCCCTCCGGGTGCTTCTGTCGGGTGCAGGAGAAAAGGACCCACACAAAACACTATCAGGGAGAGGTGCCGACAAATCTTAGGACTTCCATGAAATAATTCTCTAGACACTGTAACGGAGAAGTTTTTAGGTTGCACAGAGCGCCCCCCCCCAAAAAAAAAGGAGATTAAGATCCCCTCCCTCCGATTCTGCGCTTGTGCTCCCTGGGCAAGAGGCCTCCCCTCTATCTGGAGTTCTCCTGGAAGCGTCCCCTAGCACTGATGCGCTGCACCCCGATTCCTCACTCAGTTCCTTTTCTTCCCACGAGATTATGAACTTCTGAGAAAACTGGTTTTCTTCTTAAAGTTTAAACACTTATTAAAACTGTGAGATTATTCTCACGTCATTGTAAGAAAGTCGTTTGCTGGTTGCTGTGTTTCGCTACTATCCAGAGCTGTGGGGTTCTGGCACATAATCAGAGTTTAGGGTTGCGGGATCTCGGTGACAGGGCCCTAGCCTAGCACATGCAAGGCCCTGGGTTGCACCCCAGTTCTGCAAACAAGCACTTTTTTTGCTTTGGGGAATGAATGGAGGAAGAGGTCAACAAAGGTGTTAGGAACACTGAGGCATGATCAAGGAAAACCCCAGACACAGGCATCGGGCTTCCACAAACAAATGCACACACATGCAAATGCACCTGTATGAAGCCATGCACACACCCACAGGAAAGGTACATATGCCACGTATGCATACATAAACACACACAAATACACCTGTAATCCTCAGA